>NC_142850.1:36683904-36985952 GCF_061612785.1 Hesperophylax consimilis
CTTTTTGAGCACTGAGCAGGGGTGTCCGGTTTATGTGGTTAGGTTTGTATAGATCTCTTTACTCCTTACACCGCAGTGTGAGGGACAGCTTCATACGTCACTCCTCTACGCACTCACCCCAGATTCCTACCCACCCCTCATACCAGATTCCTACCCACCCCTCATACCTTTTTCCTTACCAAAACATCCTCATAAAAAGACCCTCCACACAGAATCTCCAAATATAGGCCCTTATGTAAATTATTTTCTTCGAGGTAGATTTTATGTAAAAAAAATCAGAATGTCAGGCACTGATAATAGCTGCGGTGTTCCTCTTTCTCTAAAATGGAACTCTCTGCGACAAGAGCGTAGTAAAATTTTCGCTGTATCCACCGGCTTATAGTGAACATTGCCACTCAATTTCACTTTATATCGCCTTATTAAAGCCGTGGCAGTAAGCTTTCCTATCAACTCTGATGGACACCTCAATGTGCTCCAAGAGAACAATATAGTGCCCAATTCCCTCCTTAAACAATCATCCTTCACTTCATTAAACCATCCATTAGGCGTCCATTACCTGCAAATAATAACCCAGATCAGCAGCGGGCTTTATTCTTGCGGCCTTTGGAACAGACTGTCAAACCCTTGGGCAGGTGGCGCCGAGGCTACACGGCCTCTTATTATCTATTGACGTCTTATCCGCCCGGATCTGTCCGATCCCGTCTCTGATACGTCGCCAAAGGGGAGTGGGGCTGAATATCCCAAGGATTGAAGAGCTGCTGAAGATGCAAACAAGATATGAAACGGTGAAGCTTAACTTAACTCATTTTTGATGCAGGATTCACAGGTGTGATATACACATTAGCATTTGTTTTGACGGGAGATTTCCAGACTAATTTGGGACTATACCTGCTGTCAACGTTGCACAACTTTTAGATAAACTTTGGAACTCCAATATCATCGGATGGAGTTCTTGGTATTAAAAAATAAACCTCACGGATAATATGGACTGAGAGCCTTATAAATACTGCAAAATCCGAATGTGTGGGAGGAATCAAGAATCAGCAAAATGGAGACAATTAATAGCTGAACCTTGGAAGGCTTATAAGAAAGATTAAAAATGATAGATATGTAGGAAAGTATACATTTAAACGTAGATGATGTTTAAATATACACTGAAATCAAAGGTGTTTGTTCGCCTCGGTGGTGTAATACCCAATTGTTTTGAAAGCCTTAAAAACACGTTTTCTGATACGACATTAATAAGCACGGAACCGAAATGAAAAATTCTTTACTCTTTGATTGAAATAGTTGGAAATGTAACAAATCCACTTCGGTTCTTTGAGGATTGGATAGCGTGGTGCCTGATGTCAGCTGCCAGACATCCTATTGTCACTGGCTCTCCTAAAATGGGATGAGGCCTGTGACCGGCTGGAGTGGCCTGCAGTCTGTGCTCTGTGGTCTGCGGCCAAGTCGCCTCGGTGGCTCATTGGCTCATTAGGACCCCAGAGACGAAAGTAAATCAAAAATGACATGTGACGCCATCTCGGAACAGTACCGGCTTTCGCAAATAACTTTACTTCTCGAGGAGACAGTCTTGCAAACCTGAGATTTCGTGTTAGTTTTATCCATTCTTTCTAATTTCATACCTATCAATTTAAAAAAAAATAACAGTGTCTTTAGGTAATTACATTCTTACAGCTTTCTCATTAGTGTTAATAAGCATGTTTTCTATGATCTGCTTAAAATGCAAATAATATTTTTATTGCAACAAATCTTACTGATGCACTTTTATTTGACGTTTTAACCTTAAAAATCACCAAAACATTTTCTTCCCAAAACTGGTTTTACGATATATATATATTTTAATTGGGACTGTTTCTACGTACCTCTGTTTTGTTTGAAAACCTTTAGTCCTTTAGTTTTCGTCTGTTCCCAGTGACTTTTTATGATTTTTGGTTTTTCACTATTGTCTTGATAATGCAATACGCTACCGGCGCCCTTTATTGTTTCTTCAGCGTGTATAATTCCCGATCCAACCCTGCGCCAGAAGAGAGATAGTTTCTACAATGTGGATTTTGAGATCATACCGGTGTATTGCGTGTCATGTTGCTCCATTGTCCCCTAAGTCCTAACGAGCTGTCATATTGATATTAGAAGAGTGCAACATTAGAAATAGTCCGGACCAGCTTGAGTTTGATTTATAGTACGAATCTGCGCACAGTTTTATTCTACTGTTACCCGGAACAAAGGTTTACACGCGAGGATCATTTTAAATTGACTGCAGTGAGCCATCAGTGAGCATTGCAGAGTAAATAGGTACTTCATACATGACCTGGTTAGATTCCTACTGAGATCAAATTTAAGGCCACTTTAATGCGAGATTTCGGAAAGGCAGCAATCGAATAATTCATTGTTGTGCGTATTTATGAAATAATTTTAAGTTTAAACGAATTTAACTTCACATAACAATACTGAGATCAATTTAGTACTTATTCACATTGTACTACTTCGGGAGATGCCAGAGGGAATAGGGAATTTTTACTGTTTTTTTTTACTCGAAAAAATTACGATTGTGAAGGTATTTCATTTTTATTTTTATGTTGTCCAATATATTTTCTATAAAATTTTAAAATGTGCTATTTAGCGTTAACGTCACGCCGGGTGATGTTGGTGACAGCCATTGACGGTTTCTATACTCTAATGTTTCTATGTCATATTGTAGCCAGTTGGAACCGTTTCGGAATATGCGGTTTTAGGTCGTTTTTAATCAATAATTATGAATGAAAACAATAAATAAAAAAAATTAGCATATCTATAGTACGATGATCATGATCAGAAAAATAAACTTTCCACACATTTTTAGTTTGTGAAAATGCCCCATTGTAAGTAACTGAAGTAGTTGAAGGCAGCCATGTTTTATCGCTACTTTGGTTTGACAAGGTTGTAACTGACATTTTGTACCGTAACGACAGCTCATATCTACATCCAACATAATTTTGAAGTCCTTCAGTTGAGTATTAACAAAGTTATTAATGTGCCAAAGTTCTAACATCATAAAACTTTTCATTTTCATTTATTCAACGTTCCTTCGAACCTTATTCAACTTATATTTTGTTCCTAATTTACAGTTTGAAACAATATTTGTTTGGATTTAAACGGTGCATTGTCTTTTTGTTTTGTTCTCAATAAAATCCAAATTAATGGGATATTTCTATACATTTCCAAAAATTAAAAACTGTTTTTAAAAAGGAAATTATACTTTCAAATTTTACTATTGGAAATTAACACATAATTTTTTATTATTGTAGAAAGCAATCACTTTGTGGTTTGACATATTTAATAAAATAAAATACTTTTTTGTTTAAAATATCGTGGTTTTAAAACAAAAAAGTATTTTATTTTACATAATTTTTTAACTGTTTAAAATTCTAGAAACAAACATTAAAATGGCTTATCTATCGTTTTTCTTCTCTAAACACTAAACTAAAATTACTGATAACGAAATAAAAAACCACATGTTTTATTAGACAAATGTACAATAAACATTATAGCCACTTCACTTTTTGTCGTTTCATATAAAAATAACTTAATAAAAATTTCACAAAGTTTCATATATTTTTCTCAAATTATGGTCGGAAACTTTGGTTTCATAAAGGTGTTCTTATTTTGCGTGGTTATTTTTTTAATATAAAGCTTGGTGTTTTCTCTTTCTAACACCGTTTAGTTCATATTTCTAAATATGACGGTAAGGGACATACAACGATTTATATCAAACCAATGCAACGTTATTCAAAGGTTGGAAAAGGGTAAATAGGTGTCCCTTACCAGCTAGTGATGTTATGAATATGTCAACAGTTGCATCCATCGTTTCATTTCAGCTGCACAACGTTTCATAGAAATCTCTAATCGCTTTCACTAAACGGGACGTGTTGTACATAATTTAAAAAGCCGCCCTCCTCGTGTCATCTTTTCACTTGGGATTCAGCGCGCACACATCTCCGCGCACAATCGCCCGTAAATAACGTCGGCTGTCATCGGTCCCTTGAGCTCTTCCCGCCCGGCCGCGTCACGTGTCACAAATCGCGCGGGAAATCGACGAGCGCACACGATGGCATCTGTGGACCCTTTTTTCATTACTACAATTTCTGATACAAAAGGATCTTTGTTAGGTTCCGAATGAATTATTACCAACAAATCTTTTTGATGGCTTGATTGATAACTTCCTTTATATTTGTAATTTACAACTCCTGACTATTATATAAATCGACTAGATTGCTTTCTGGCCTAAAAATAGATGCATTTTTAATATGTATAGTGTATACACGATGATTGAAAACTCATTGTAGAAGCAGGGAACTATTGAATCTATGTCACATTTGGAGTAGATTTTATGATACAACTTTTTATTTATTTGATATTTCGTTATCGAATAAATCGAGTCTGTTAGATATGTTTGGGTAAAATTTAAAAAAAAACTGTTGCCAGGGGATTATCAGCTGTTTTTTGTCTTTTAAAATGCATCGAAGCGTAGACTTGATTCCAAAACTTTATTTACGCACTTAGTTGCCGAAAAAAATTTAAAAAAAGTCTCTTGGGTTCTTTCAATTCAATCAATTTCCAAGTTTCTCTCATCGGGCGTTGTAGAATGTTTCTCTAGCTCTATAAACACCCATCAATATATAGGATTTTAATAATTTATTTTTGCTTTACGTCGGGTTTTGAGTACACGACCTCTGGGTCTACAACGGAGGTCATCCATATTTAAGAAAATCGCTTCACACCTGTTGAATTCATAAAATTGAAAAAGTGATAAAATACTCGTACATGTTTTCTTGTTTAACGATCAAAATAAAATATTATTTTGTTTGGAATTCGTCGTTGATTGGACCAGCGCTCTCATAGAATGGTAGAATAATAGAATTCCAAGCGATTTGTCCCGAGTGCTTTTATATGGCTTTTAAATGGTGCACCATATCGATGGATGCACCAATGGATTCGTACGATAATAAACTAAACCCTTAAATGATTCGTTTTTATTAAAGTATGAACATATATAACACCGTAAATACAAGAGATATTATTTTTTCTGTAAAAGCACGCGAAATACTTTTAAGGTGTAAAATAGTATGATTTTCATATATTATTGTTATCTATTTTAGATGATGGAATAAAATTTCTTTAACGTTGGTGAAATTCTATTATACTTTATGCAAAGCTTCAAATAAACACTTATTTCAAATGTGTATCCTTTGTCTACGAGTGCATCCGTTCAAGTAACGCATCGAAACGTCAAACGGCTATCAAATAGCTTGTTCAAAATTCTAAATAATGTAATCATAAAAAATGGTGTTTAGACAGTGGCCATTGAATTAGTGTCCTTCTCAGTTGTATATTTCTAGAACATGGAATATTTTCCTTCCTTCAATGAATTGTAGAATACATAAATGAATCTCTTGTAAGTCTGCTATGGAGCCTCCCCCACTTTTCCCGTTGAAGACCTGATCAGACAATTATACTAACCGCTTGGAGATAATAGTGTTAATGGCTCCACTTCAAAGTGGATGGTACATCCAAAAGCAATAGACACATAATGTAACATTATAGCACAATGCGTCATGACTCATGACCTACCGACTGAGAGAAGTCGTGACTCCAGTGACCCGATCACGTGTTGGGGATCTTCAGTTCCCCGCTGCAGTAAATGCAACTGAATGTTATCGTCCATCACACACTGAGTCTTAAATACATTAAACTGTTAACAAATTGACATTGATTATACTCGTAGGACTGTCTTACCATTCGAACACAGAAATTGTCAACGTTTTCGAATTTACACGGTATTAATCGTACACATAGGATGCGTTTGATGTTCCATAAGTAGGTGGCTAGTTTGATGGTTATGGTTTCGATTTTAGTCAATCGTATGTGCAAAATTGTATTGATAAGTGGTCTTATCCTCACTTTGGTAAGAGTATTATGTCATTTTCGATTATTTTTAGTTGCTTTGAAAAGCACGATACACACAGAGGCGGATTTGCCCTTAGGCCCATGTAGGCCTGGGCCTAGGGCGGCCAGATATTAGGGGCGGCCAATCGTGACAAAAAAGTCAATGTGTGTGTGTGTACTCCCGCCAGGAACTGTTCTGGAGAAAGATCATTTTCTTGTTTACGACGTGTAAACAATTATTTTCGCACAACAATGGCGGAGCAAAGGCTGAACAATCTTTCTTTGCTTAACATAGAAGCAGATTTTTTAAGGACATTGGATTGCGAAATAATTAATGATTTTGCTGCACTTAAGTGCAGACGAGAATTGTAACTGCCAGATTTTTGTTTTGAGTTCAGTTTTTTTTATGTTAGATAATGCTTTACGTAAATTTTTTTACCAACGTTTTAATTTGTATTTTAAGTTTAGTTATTATATTCGAATATGTACCTTAAGTTGATTTTTATTTAAAAGAGGTGCTGATTTCTTTTATTTGTTTGGATACTTAATAATAACTTTTTATCCAGCCCGTATCTGGCAACCCTAATTGTAACTGTGAAACACTTATAAATTATTGTATGAGAATAAACCTGAAACTAGTTAAATAAATTAAACCTAAAACTGTTTTAAATGTTTTATTCAAATCCTTGAAACCTTAGAAAGTATTACAAACTAGCAGCTATTATAGTTAACTAAATTTCTGAATCGATTTCGATAAAAGTTGTCAATAAAGTAAATTCATTATGTAGTCTATAGTCTATATCAGGGGTCTCCAAACAACGGCCCGCCAATGTCATCAATCCGGCCTGCGACAATCGACAATTATACAGTAATTGAACTAGCGAATTTAGCAAGCGTATTTTTTTACATTAATTCCACACAGGAGGCTTTGAGGAAAATATTTTTTCTTATGTCATCTTAGGTGATGCTGTGTGGAGGGTCTTTTTAAGGAAGGGAGGGATAGGAAGTTCTAAAAAGGAAAATGTATGAGGGGTGGGTAGGAATCTGGGGATTAGTGTGTCCAGGAGTGACGGGACGTATGAATACATCCCTCCAACTGCGGTGCAAGGCGATGGGTCAAGATAGCCCGGCTGGAAATGTCAAAAGGCCTCCCTCACCCAGTCTCTCTCGATCCGGCCCGCCACGCAGCAGGTGGGCAAACGTATCCGCCTCCAAGACCTGGATAAATCTCACCCCATGAACCATGAATGATAATGGCAGGAAAATTAAAACGGTTTTGACCCTAGGAACTTACTGAAAAGTTTGGATACTCCTGGTCAATATGATGGGTACTGAGAAAGGGGCGGCTACATGGTCTGGGGCCTAGGGCGGCCAAGACTGCAAATCCGCCTCTGGATACACACACAATTATACACGGTGTCCGGAAACTCGTAGTACAAGCGGGAAACTGGAGAATCTACACCACATGGGGAACCTAAAAAAACATAAAGTTTTTTGATTTGAGCATTTTCAAAAAAAAAAAAAAAAAACCAAAAAAAAATATTTTTCGGCTATTTTAGGGTTAAAGTTTTTTCTGGTGTTTAGGGTTGAATAACAGATGTTTTAACTCTGCAGAGCAGAAATATTTTATGATTACACCGGGTTAAATGAAGGGTGATTTCAAAATAATGCTTCAAATCCGAGTTTCTTCATTTGTTTTACTTTCAAATAGTTTTAATTAGTTGGGTACTTTGATCTTCAGTAATAATTTATAAGAATTTGATTAAAAAAAAAAAAAAATCAACTTCAAACTCGATTTACTCGATAACGAAAGCTCAAATAAAAAAAAAATATACTACAAAATCGACTCCAAATGTGATGTAGATTCACCAGTTTCCCGCTTGTACTACGAGTTTCCGGACACCCTGTATATGGAAATATTAATAATTAAAATTTATTATTTATATCTCGCACCACAGCAATCACGAGCTACAGAGCTATACAACCCACTTTGGGCGGGAGGAATTTACAAAACATTAGTGGGAAGTAATACATTTTTTACATATTTTAAGAGAAATAAAATTATAAATTTTAAATGCACAATTCGGTAAAAAATAAAGAAGGGAAGATAATTATTATAAACTAACTTTAGTAGAAATAAATAACAATAAAAAGCCCAAAGTAGAATTTAACGATAAATAAACGAAACTCGTTGAAAAGCATAATACGTATTATATATAATATTATCGATATACTGATTTTTTATTTTTATTAGTAGCAGAAAAAGTGTTATATTATAATTTTACTGGTCTTCCATTAAAAGCCTTAGCTTGTGGATGGAAGAAGAGTTAACATTTCACATATTATGTACAAATAAAGTCACGTGTACAGTTAATACAATGCAGTTGATACAGTTAATACATTTTATATAATTACAATTACTATTTACTATAATCATGTATTTCAATATATATGTATGTGTAGGTAATATAGACACATGGCAATCAGACCCGTTAACTAAAATATGTAAACATATATGTATTCAGTAAGAAGAAAAACAAGTAAGATTTTTAGTGTGACATTCTCTAAAATACTTTTTGATGGAGTTCAACAATTGAATTTTGTTCCTAATGCTTCTGATTTCTATTGGTAGGTTATTGAAAAAGAATTTTCCTTGGTGAGTATAATGGTGTTGTGCAAAAGAAGTGTTTAATTTGGGGCACACAAATACATGTTTAAGTCTAGTACGATTTTCAGTTATGAATGCGTATTTATCTTTTTCTTTTATAATTTGTATAATTGAATTTTTTATAAATAAGTTTTTAAATGTTGTGTGATGATTATGTGTTTCGAATAAATAGAGTAGCAAGACTGGTAGAAGTAAAGTTTATCAGAATTGTATTATTTCTTCTTCTGGTGCCCTCTCCTGTGAAGGTTGGCTGTCATTAACGAATTGTAAATCCAACATTGCTTTTGCAATCTTTAAATTTAATTTCTAATATGTATAACATAAATGGTGTTCTTTGGTCAAATAATCAAGATAATTAGCACCTTGCCGCTTCTTAAAGAAATGTCCCGGTTGCGCGCGCATCTCATCGGGATAGGTTTCCGCCAAGCTACGCATTTAGTAGCGCTAAACTTGGTGATTTACAGGGAATATTATTTATTATTAAATACCAATATAATAATGTACCTGGCGTTGCTCTGGGACTTAATATTGAGGTTGTGAGTTCTCGAGTAGGTACTTGACAACTGGGTCCATTTGTAAGGTGGAAATAATATCTTTGCGTTGTAATAAATGTTCGTTCCACGTCTTCCTCGAGCGTCCTCGACCTCTTCAACATAAATCCTGTAGTTGAGAAAATCACTAAAATTGTATTATTTTAAAATTCATAAAATAAAAAGCTTATGTTAGGCTGGTTTCTTTGAATTACAAATAATGTTGAGTATTCCCGTGATTTAAGAATGTATCGTATAGTTCAAAGTTTTAATTACCCATAAAAGCGTGCAAAGTAATGATTTATTGATAGACCCTATCATGACATATCAATAGTCAATAATAATTTATAATTGACCTCCACCATTATACACAACTTCACCTGTTGGGTCATCTTCAATTCAACTTAACCTATTTCATTAACCTACTCGTGTACAATACGCTAATACGATATTAATTATGTGTTATGTTTATATAGTTAAGTTACCTAACTTTATTTCGTAATGCTAAAATTATTTCAATGAGATTTCAAATTTGTTACTTTATAATAATTAATTCTGAATAGGATGACGTATCCAATTATTTACTTTTAGCACGGAATTATTAGAATAAACTTAATATTAAAAATATGTTCATATCTCATTGCTGACGAAGATAATGCATAGTAATTCATCTAAACGAAACAAGAAACAGAACAAGACACAGAGAAATATCATATCTTAAATTCAGAATTAACAATAATAATGTGTCTTGTTCTGTTTCGTGTTTCGTTTGGATTTATTAATATTATCTTCTTCTTCAATGATACATTACATTGATGGTTATAACCTTAAAAAGTTATTTGAATATGTTATTATTATTTTTAAATATTTTCTTTCGTTTACCAATTTTATTTTGTATACCTACCCCAATTTTTAATTAAATTTATAAGTTTTATTTTATTGATATCTATTGAGCCAATGCTCTTATTTTTATTGAAGTATAAAGATAAAGATAAAGAGCCACTGCTCTTATTTTTATTGAAGTCTAAAGAGCCACTGTTCTTATTTTTATTGAAGTCTAAAGAACCACTGTTCTTATTTTTATTGAAGTCTAAAAAAGAGCCACTGTTCTTATTTTTATTGAAGTCTATGGAGCCACTGTTCTTATTTTTCCTATTTTCTAAAACTAATGTTGATCCTTATGTGTAGATTTTTATTATTTATTATGTTATTTATTCATATTTTTGTAAGGAAAAATCAATCGAAAGATTTAGTTTCCAGGAAGTATTTAAATGATTGGTTTCTATACACCGTAGATTTGTAAGTTCTATAAATATATATGTATGTATTTTCTACACAATATTTTGGTTGTAATTAACTCTATTGTCTTAGCAACATTTCATTACCCTTTTTATAACATAACCTCACTCTTTGTACAAATGAAATATTACGGCTTCATATTATTGATATTTGGCTACTTTATGGTAACTTCCATCTGTTTTTTTATAATTTTCGAGGGGTGGGGGCTTACTTTTATAATTGACCTTCAATGCATTTCCTATCGGTTCAAAAAGTTTTTTTTTGTAAATCAGGATGCATTTTTATTGATTACTCTTCAACGTGGCTATTCACATAATGCTGGCCTCTTCTACATCTATGTACAATTGCACTTTAATTTGGAAATTACAATACGCGTAGGTTTTAACAAAAGTTTGTAGTGCCAATTTAATCAAATTCCGTATTTGTTTATACTAACACAAATAATAAAAAATTACAAACTTTGATGAATGTTCAAAACATGTATATTATTACATACATTGCTAAAAATATAAATGTTTTATATTTGCCTACATATATATACAGGGTGTATCGGCAAGTACCCGACAAACTTTAACCAGCTATTCTTCAGCACATTTGGAGTAAAAAATGTTATCGGCGCTTTGCTGTCCGGTAACATTTTTTTCCATTAAAAGCAAAAAATAAATAAAAAATCCACACTCCGTCACTGTCATTTGCATTGAATATCGTGTTCAACAGCTGTTATTAGCAAGTGTGTCAAAAAGTGTCCTCGCTCTTTCGTACACACTAAATAATAATAGTTAAAAATGAGACGAATGGTGCCGTGCCATTTCGTTGTGATTGTAAAAGTGCGCCAACGTAGGTACGTACGTACATTATTCAACGAAACTCGAACAAAATATTGCCAGATGGGTTTTCAAATTTTGACAAAGGATAAAACATTGGTGACATGTGGTGAAAATATGAATAGTAAATTTTTTATTAAAAAAAATGCTACCGGACAGCAAAGTGCCCATAACATTTTTTTACTCCAAATATGCTAAGGAATAGCTGGTTAAAGTTTGTCGGGTACGTGCCGATACATCCTGTATATATAAGATGTGTACTACCTCATCGCCTGTTCGGTAGCCTTCAAATTCTACGGCAGGTAGTATTATTGTGTAATTGAAGCAACGTATTTTAATAATAATATTCACAAGGCGAATTATTATAATATTATTGACATCGTTCATGTTCACTTGTCGTCGATAATTTATCTTTACCATCGCTACTTCCTACCACAATGCCTGTCAATCCTATTTAAATATTACTAATCTGGCCATTTATGATATTGTATATTATTAACTGCTATTATTTCTGTTAAATTAATAGTGAATTATTGTCTGTCATATTTGATCAGCTTGATCTGTTGGATAAAGCATTTACTAGTAAAGTTATTGTTTTGTCTTTTGGCGCGCCAAGGGGGGGGTAAAACCGACTCTTACATAGCAATCGTGGCAAGACGGGACGACGCTCTTGCACGGAATGAAGATTCATTCGGCCAGCCTATTGACTCGTCGGCTCTTTTCGCCCGGCTCTTTCCGCCAAAACTCTGTACGGTATATTTGCTACTAATCTCGCTAAAATTGCCGATGGATCTATTGTTAGTTATGAAGAATTTTAAAATTTGTAATATATTTTTTTGACCCACAAAAATATATTTTTTTTTTTTGTAATTTTGGTTTTATGCCATCCAATTTAAGATAAATGTGTATGTGTCCGCGTGTGTATATATGATAGCCACCAAAAGTATAGAATGCATTGTCATCGACAACGAGTCTATCTGCCGTGTTTCAGTTCGATCAGATGACGGGAAGTAAGTTCAATATCACTTCCAAGATTTTCATTAATTCTTCCATGAAAACAAAATCTAAATTCAATTAGATTATTTATTTATTTATTTATTAGCGGACATCGTCCAAATTACAAAATAATAAAACGAAAACAATAAAATAAAAAATACAGGATTAGACAAAGGTACATGAAAGCAAAGACATAAGGCAGATATAATATAAGAAAATAAAGTGACAAGTCGAATCAAGTCAAGACTACGCCGTGGGTCAGGACCACGGGACACTTATAATATTCCGTCACTTGTTTAGCGACCGGCAAAAATCATTCAGACTTATTCCAAAGAAGTTAAGGTTTTGACTTGAGTTGACCAGTCTACACATTCTGGACAATGGTGAATAATATCCAAAATTTGTCGAATGATGGTTGAGGAAGAGCAGTTCATTATTTCTGAGCTGTGCGAGGGGAAATTGAAGGGAATGAGTTGCAGTAGAGTAGGTGAATCAATAATACCATTTATAATTTTGAAAAAGCAAATGAGCTCATTTCTTTCCCGACGGACTTCCAAAGGAGAGAGGTTTAGAGTTAGTTCAATTTCATCATATGGGTATTTGCCTTTTTCTAATCCTAGCCTCCTAGCAATCCCTCTTAAGAACCGATTAAATTAAATTAAATTAAAATACGTTGAAAAAATAATGCTTCTGGGCCGAACCCAGAAAATTAAATAGTATACAGATTGTTTGATCAGGTACCAGATTTAAGATAGGTAGAAATCCATAGAAGAAGGTACTTATCTAAAATTTGAGGTAATTTCGGTCGTTAATGCGCCAATACAGAATCGTTGGGAAATGTTCAACCGTGACCTCCGGGGTCAAATGCAGATGTTATTATGTATGTAGAATAGTTGGTAAGTCGGTTTGCTGGATGCCTCCTTATGTTTGATCCGTTACGTAGCGGAGGTCAAGTGCCCGCTGCCCTGGTCCAGGTCCGGGTCCTGGTTGCCTCTAGCCTTGTGTAATTAATTTTTTACTTGTCCCAAAGACAAAGATCCCGTCGGCATTGTCTCAATTGATTAAATGCTAAATTAATAATAATTACGTGCCTTTTTATTTTTATCTTATGGTTATCAATTACTTATTTACTCGTTCATTTTATTTTAATACATTTATATTTATTTTATGTGAGTAAGCATTACTGATTTCTCCCACGTTTCGCCGTATTCCTTTGACAGCTACTCATTCCCTTCATAAAGTTACCGCTACCCCGAGACCCATTTACTGGTTCATCACCTCTGCCACAAATCACCCCGAGTGGTTCATTACGTTTGATGATTTAGTAGGGGTGCCCGGGTTCATCAAGTGAGGTGTGTTCAGGATGCGCCTGCCCGCCAGCTGCGTGGCGTGCCAGATCGGGAGAGTCACTCCACTGATCCCTCATACCTACATTAACATTTCTATTATTTACATTTATTTTACCTACTGTTTATACAGGGTGTATCGGCACTAACCCGACAAACTTTAGCCAGCTATTCCTTAGCACATTTGGAGTAAAAAATGTTATGGGCACTTTGCTGTCCGGTAGCATTTTTTTTTCAATTAAAAACCAAAAATATATTAATTTCCACACTATATCACTGTCATTGGCATTGCTTTTCGTGTTCATTATTTTTTATTTAGCTGTTATAAGCAAGTATGTCGAAAAGCGTCTTCGCTCTTTCGCACACACTAAATAATAATAGTTAAAAATGAGACGAATGGTGCCGTGCCATTTCGTTGTGATGTAAAAGTGCGCCAATATAGGTACACACGTGCATTATTGAATGGAATTCGAATAAAATATTGTCAGATGGGTTTTCAAACTTTGACAAAGTATAAAACAGTGGTGACATGTGGTGAAAATATGAGTAGTAAATTTTTTATTAAAAAAAACGTTACCGGGCAACAAAGTGCACATAAGATTTTTTACTCCAAATATGCTAAGGAATAGCTGGTTAAAGTTTATCGGGTAGGTACCGATACACCCTGTATATTACTTTCCGTTGATAAAATTATATACTCATCTAATTTATAAACCAATGTACACAAAACAGTCTTTCATGTATTTCTATAGTTATAGTTTGAAAATTTGTCACAATATTATATTATTATTATTATATTACCTTTTACATACCTAGAACTTCCTTTTTCTTTTCCTTAAAAATACCCTCCACGCAGCATCCCGATATATGATATAGGCCCTGAGGGAAATTATTTTCCTCAGGGCTTCCTGTGTTTTGTTTTGGTCACTATGCCGTGTTGCGCGCCTTTCTTCTTTAACCAACAACGTTTCGAACAAATCGGGGCAAATATTGGACGTGATGATAAACACTGTAACGCTATCGGAAGCGCAATAGGGCATGACAACCCAAGAAATAAATACGATTATATTACGTGAAAATCTTAAATCAAATCTTATTAGTGTTATTTGCTTTGTCTCCTGTTTATACAACATGGCACTACTGAAATCTGAATCTTCTTCCTTAGATGAATATTAGCACCGTAGATGAATATTCTGCATATCTTCACATGTCTGCAGCCACCGTCGGAAGTCAATATAAATACCTACACAGTTTTATGTAATTGATTTAGTCTAAGTATCGTCCAGGTGATACAACACCATACAGAATCGTTAGGTTGTTTGAAATGGCATTTGACCAGATGTGAATAGCCAAATACTTACAGACTTCCCAAAGTTAATAACAAATTTTAAATCCAGAAAATTTAATTAGTGGAACAAGTTCTGTTAAAAGTCCACTGTACACCTCGCGTCCAAAAAAGTAGTTTTTTTTTTTAATATTTCAAAACCAAAATTCCTCTGAAATCATAAGATTTATAAGAAGGTACTTACTAATTATAAACCATATATTTTATGTAACAGTTTTGAAATTCAAATAAAGATTTTGATAATTTGTACAAAGAAACGTATGATATCTAAATGACAATTCTTTTTTCAATATTTATTCAAGCAGGTAGGTACCATAATATTGGAAATGCGAATAATAAATTCCAAATAAACTAAACTTTTTATCATTTTAAAATCTTTACTGACTCATTATGCCAAATGAAGTTAGCCACCTAGTGAAAGAAAGTCTTGCTTGAATAATAAAGTGGATGCTTCAGATTTTACAGACAGAAGAAATGCCAAACGGTCAAGTTAAAACAGGACTCCGATACGCTCAGTCAATTACTTTGCGATGATGACTGAGTTTGTACAAAGCGCGAGCCAAATTTAACAAAGCGATCGCACAGTCTGATTAGTGAAAACGGCCATTAATTTTTAATTAATGATTTTATGGTACTCATTATCATTTTGTTATCTTGTTGTCATATTGGTAAGTAATTCTATTATGTTCCCAGTTAGCTCGCTAACGCCATTGCTGATAGTAAAAATTGCATCGTCTAAGCCTTAAGATAGCGATTTCCCGAGAGTTTTTCGTTTCGAGACAATGCATAAATTCTCGCCAGCTCCCTTCTGGTAACTCTACTCAGGGGTTAAAAAACAACAGGGGATGTGTTACATGGTCACTACAACAAGTGAGAGACACGGACGAATTACCTCTTTCTTAATAATTCGATCGAATTAATGCCAATTCAAATGTCGACATCGTGTTTTAATGATATTTGTGGTTAAACTGTGCGTTTTTTTTGTTATTTTTTTATTTAATACTCCGCGCGATCGGTTTCAAATAGTTAGATGGGTTGAAAGGGAGATATGTAAATACGAATGGTAGAGGGAGCGCGCTAATATTAAAAAAAACGATAATAATCTCTCGATAAATGTTTTAGTTGCACTTAAAGATACCCTGTGATTTTTTCATACCTATAAATGTTAATTATCAGAACAAAACGTGTTTTTAATTTTTTTTTTCTATCGAGGGAATTTCATGTAAATACCGTTTCGGCTTTACAAATGTATAGATATTATCTTAAAAAATAACATATATTTTTTAAGAATAACATCTTAAAGTGTTCAAGAGAAATACGATATAAATCGGCAGAAATTCGAAATGCTTCAAATTCGAATTTCATGGCGAAAAGGAAGCGACAATTTTCATACAATCTCTTGACATGCCCCACTCGAAAACAGCAGATATTATTTTATTTATTATAGTAATTAAAAATGATGTTTTCGCAAATTGTTGTTATATCACGTTTAATAATCGAGTAATTACGTTTGCAAAAGTATTTATTTTTCATCCGGTTTATGTATGTGTCAGTGACTCTCTGAATCATATGAATGTTAAGAAGCATAACATGTTAAAAATTTATTATTTTTTTGGTAAACTAATGTCTAAGACAAGATTTTTTATGCATAGCACAAAGGGTAACAATTATTTTACAAGCAATAATTATTAGCCTGAAACACTCATCCACATTGAAAAATCTCCTGATAAAAGATACATGACGCCAACGGCGTCAGGCTAATAATTATTGCTTGTAAAATAAATGTTAAAAAGTGTTTTATTCTACAGTATTGAAAATAACGCCATCTATCGGTGTGGAGTTTCTAAATATATTTTAATTCGCTCTTGACTCAATGTAAGTTAAACAACAACCTTACGTATCGGCTACTCTCTATAGGACGTCCCTGCGAAACATGAGAATACCAATGACGTTACAATACATATGACTTTTTACTGTCTTAAAATAACCAAATAGGTGGCAATAGTATCCATACTCTTTGGTGGCAAGTAAGAAACAGTAAATTCTTAAATGAAACGTTGTTCACGTATGACAAAGATAGAAATTCAAAAAATGTATTGTGTGAACGAAATAAACTACAGGACCGGGCAGCGTTTTCGTATTCTAAAGTTGCGTCGAATACTACCTCAAGGCCGGCTAGAGTACAGGCCTGGGCGGCTGATGGATTTTGAGGTGTCAAGTGTTCGAGTCAATGCCCTGCCATAATAGAGCAACCACAGTTTGCAAATAGCGGCGATTGTTGTTGATACTCGTTGTTACTGCAGTTTAGTACTTTGTTTAACCGCGAGTATATCCATAAACAGAGTGATTAGACTATTTTGAACCGTGAAGTTTACTTATCGACAGCAGTGACTTGTACTCCAGTCGGCCTTACATTTTATACAACGACGCATAACATTTTCGGGCGCTAAACAAATGTATTGATAATAAGAAGTAATTTGCATATTTACAAATGAAATATTATCTGATAATATTATTACTCCAGCGTCTGGACGGTGTAGGCCCTGTGATTGGTCAAATTCAAATTTTGTTTAAATAAGACTTTAAAGATTAAGACACGATTTCATACTGAAATAGAATCGCCACATGTAATACGATATTTCTTAAAAAATATCGTTTCTGCTCATACAATTTTTGGATAATATCGAAGAAAATATGTCTTAGAAAGTTCATAATCCATTGGATTAATTACATTACAGTGAAAATTATCCACAATTACGTGATTACGTTTGACGTTTGACGAAAAAAGCAAGCGTTAATTCAATATGGCCGATACCCGATACGCATCGTGGCTATAGGTGGCCGACAGAGCGCCCCTCTGGCGGTGAAGAAACGAATCAAATGACTGGCGCGTATATTTAAATATGCAAAATTACTTGAACATCATGCTTGATAAATGCTAATAATAAGATTTCTTCTGGAAGTTTAGTTCAACTTTGCAATGGCATTTTTCATTATTATTTATAATTTTTTTTTGCTTATTAATTACATCTGATTTAATTTAATAATAAGATTTCTTCTGGAAGTTTAGTTCAACTTTGCAATGGCATTATTCATTATTATTTATAATTTTTTTTTGCTTATTAATTACATCTGATTTTATATTGACATGTTTTCTAATTTCTAAAATTTCTAAATTATTTATTTGCGATGCTTTAATCCTGAGTGAAGTATTTTAAGACCTGAATTTTTATCGAAAGTGTGATTCAAAAGATGATTTGCAAACTCATATTCACTATTTCCATTTAGAACCCTGAGATGTTTTTTAGTTCTGACTTCAAAGTTTCTATTGGTTCTACCTTTGTAAAATAAATTACAATCCAGCCCAATTGAGTTTATAAACTCCTGATTTTTTTGTTTGATTTTCGCAATCTTTATTATTAAGAATATATTTATTCATTCTGTTATTAGTGTAAAACGCCGGTTGAATAGTACCAGGAATGTTTATAAATATAATTTTAGAAGTGTCGTTATCCACAAACAGAATTCTACGCCATTGTTTATTTATATCTTAAGAACCAGGGTAAAAATACCGTTTGAAGATAATATGTTTAATTATTTTATTTAGTATTTCAACTATCAATTTATTAGAATAACCGTTATTAAATGTTATTTGTCTTATGAATATATTGTTTTATGGTTATATGCAAAAAAAATTTCAGGTCTTAAAATACTTCACACAGGATATAAAGCATCACAAATAAATAATTTCGAAATTTTAGAAATAAGAGAACATGTTTATAAAAGTAGATGTAATTAACAAGAATTTTTTTTTATAAACTCTCTTTTAAATATTTTCCCACTTAACTGGTCTTTCATATTGTAATTCCTAATTCTTATAAACCCAGCCTACTCTTAACCCTCCCCCCTCCTTCCACTTCTTTTTTCCAATTGTAATCTATATTTAATTTTTGACTTCGGTGTATACTTCGTTCATGAAACATGTTTTGGTTGTATATAATAAAGTGAAGTTAAAAAAGTTATTTGTTTTTTAATAAAATAAAGTTTAATCGGATAACATTATTTTATCTATTTCCATTGTATATCAATGCATACGTACATAATAAAATGTAAATATTATATTTATTTATTAATTGGACAATTTGCATGGCGCCGCTTTTGTGAGATATCACCTCAGGGGCGCTATATTGTAATAATCTACCTTTATATATAGATTTTTACTCTCCTGATGAAGGTGTATATATAATCTAACTTTAAACTTTATTAGATACAGTAACAGTTTTAGGTAAAGAATTACCACCAGTTGGAGTAAAATTCACACCTTTTAATTAAACCGACTGCTAATCACATTGCACAATTACCCTCCTTTTATCCATAAACACGGGTACAATTAATCAATATGTAATAATGTATTATTTCAGTCAACTTTGTTGTAACTATCTTTAATTGTTGTGACAAACTATACGATATTGATTCAACTTATAGACATTGACGGTTGTAACACATATTTAAGCACTGCAAGTCTCCTATGAGCAAATTATATTAGGTACCATATCAGTTAATATCAGTTGTAGACATGTAGTCAATAATAGTGTTTCATTTGAAATAATCCATCACAAATACGTAAAATTTCATTTATTCAAACAACTGTCATTCTTATTATGCCTAAATCGAGCATGTTATTATTCATTAACTCCTTCCTGTTCCGTGTTTTAACAATATATACTCACCCTCTCTCTGTGAATGACCTAATATCTATCTATTAAATGTAACTGTTGTTAGTATCACTTAAACTGGGCGCAGCCCAACCAAGTGCCGCCCGCAGGGCCTAGCAGCTAAAACCCGAGGAGCGGGTTTTTAACTGCTAGTTACCATTGTTTGCCGAGTAATAAAAACACTTTCTCATTCATTACATACGAGGTCATTTTGGTATCTTTTAAGGCAATTTACCTAAAAGTAGCACACGACCTTACTCGATGCTTGGTAGTTTAGTACTAAAACTACTAAATATAAAGCACTACAATTGACGTACTTTTTGCTCGCAACTTTGAGATTTCTACACCGTGCCTATATACATAATATATTGTAACGCCACTCTACAATTAATACTTGAGTAGATGTAGACATTTCAACTGTACCTCATTTTTACTGTTTTGTTTGTAATGTAGTATGTATAAACATTAATTAATGGAACTTATTTCACTGTGTAATTATCATTTTATAACCGTTTAATTCCTTAGTATATGTACATAATAAAAGTCCATTTGTATAATCATCGTCCCCACCTGAGATAAAGCTCCACCAGCCTATTGGCGTATCAAGCATCGTGGCCTCGACTATCAGCAGCTCTGTGTCGCACATGCACACGCAGATCTCTATCTCCGGAATGGTTAATGCACTATCCGTGTAACACCGGGAGGGGAGATCTCTACACTCTACCACTGCACTATAATATACTATAACATAACCTCCTGTAACCTGGTTATGGTAGGTAAGTAGTGTTGTACTTCCTTAGATATCCAATCTAAACATCCTGTTGTTAAGTTATCCGCTACCACAGTGCTTGAGGTGATTAGATTATTCTTAGGTGTGTTGCTGTACATTGTACTGACTGTACACTGTACAGCCCTGCTAACGACAATGGAGTAAAGAAGACAAGGAGCAAATAAGTGTGAATTGGTGTGAGATGAATGGGAACGCTTACATAATAGAGATGTATTTATTGTATTGTGTTTATTTCTATTTTATTTATTAATTGGCTAACGCCTGTTCAAAAGACTTTCACACAAGAGTCCCAAATGCTCCCAACCATCTGGATCCAGTGAGACTTGTGGTATGTTGTGAGGCTGAAAGTGGTGGAGAGGGGAAGGAGATGGGGAAGAGGAATGTGGGGAATTAGCTGGCCATTCAGATCAGGTCATCAAACACGGCTAAATCCATTTCAAGTAACTTTAAATTCTGAATGGTGTTCTTACACCACGGCGATACTGAGAGTAGCTACCTGTTCATCTATTTTCCGAGAGCAAATACAGCTTCTTAAAATAATTATTGAAACATTTGAACCGTTAGTACCTAAGTAGGTACATAAATAAAATTTGTAAATAAATTAGGTTTTTCATTCTAACGACTTCACCACTCAATAATACAAAAGGGATTTATAAAAACGCACAAACTATCGAAAAACATGAACTTAAGTTAGTAGGTACCTATATTTTTTATTAGAAATATTCACGTTTTGTCCGAGATTGATATGAGTATAAATTTTAAGCATGAACCGAAAAACCGTCAAATCCTTTGAAGGCGTAAGTATTATTAATACCTACAACAAATTTCAATGTACGACATATATCGATCAAAAACTATGCACTTATCGCCATAGGGGTCGCGCCATAGAAAGCTTTCGATAAAAAAATCGCATTTTAAACTCTTTGTCTTTTATCGAGATGTCATAACTCACTGCGGGTTAAATTTATGCGCAAGCGATGATAAATATTTGGACGTCTGTGATAAATTTTGGCACTCAGAAAAGTTGTCACAAATCTCCGGCGCATTGTGATAGGCGCCTAATGGAACCTTTTAAGTCAATAAACATATCGTTGGTATCAATCAGAGGCGACATTCAGAGGAATTTCCGGCCTCCATAAAGGTCGGATCGGTCTCAGACGCATTAAAAGACAGTTTCGGTCCTGTGCCTGATCCCCATATATTTTTATTATTTTGAATAGTAAATAAGCTTCAGATGTATGTCACCCAATTTGATGACTTAAAATGCGTCATTGAGCTTAATCCAAAGTGTTTTTGTTTGTTTTTAAAATGGAATCTTTAAATTTGCTTTACTCCATAAAATTCTACTTTTCGGACAGCGTTAGTGTTCATCATCAGGGCAGATAACGTTGGCTAAAGAAGGTGGAAGCACAGCATGGCAAAATAACCAAAAAAAATATCACAATAATCCCAATTTTTTTTCAATACTCGATTTGCACTATTTTGTTTTACTTGAAACTTAGCTTTTATTTATAGACAGCACCCAAGACTTATTCTTACATTACAGAATATTTGATTCAAATGTACACAGCATTAAAAAGGTTAAATAATAAATATTATGTGCTATGGATGGGATTCCCACAAAACCATATCCTTGGCTTTAGTCTTCCTTTCACGACCATTATTCGGAAACTTGATTGTATTTCGTTGGAACTTATGTTGACCTACTACTACATATGTTCATATTATTAAAATAATAGGTAGCTACACACTTACTATATATACAGGGTGGATCAGCACGTTTCCGAAAGATTTTAACCAGCGAATCTTGAGCATTAATACAGGTGTATCAGCGCGTTCCCGAAAAATTTTAATTAACGATGACATTTTTTCTATTTAAAAAACAAAATTTTCATTCTTCAGCTTACAAACACAAAGTGATTATTAAATTAAATATGTTTTTTGGTCCATCACTTCACCGCTAGGCGAGCAAGGATCTATTTTATATGATTTACCGGTACATCAATATTTTGTATTCTCACGGCCGGTCCTGAGCGGAACGGCGCTAGTAAAAACCTCAAGGGCGCTGTATTAGGTGTTTTGTATTATCAGTGTCTTTTATTTTCTTTTTATTTAAGTAGTTATAAAAAAAATAAAAAAATAATATTTAGTATTATAAACATCTAAAACATATTTTTACAGCATTTAGGCATAATCTTTGTTTTGCCATTTCTTTGGCTTATTATTATTATTTACTTGTATTCTCTATGTAGGTACTCACACGTCATTGTTTTGTATTTCACTTACATTGTTTTTTAGTAAAAACAGTTCTCACCATGTAATGTCAAGTTTGTATGTTGTACCTATGCAATAAATAACGTTCAAATACTCCCCGCGAATTTGCAAAAAAATACGTGTTAAGACATTTAAAAAATGTCATTGTAACCAATTGTTACATTTTCCGCCTTTCATTTCGCGGCCAAGAGTAATAAATAATTTAGAGTCTTTGAATTCAGCCATTGTTGGGGCGACCACCCATCGCTTAAGTAATGACAGAACGGCCAACATGGCGGCCGAGTGACACGCCGCGATCTGTCAAACGTGGCATCACTTTTGTTTATTAACCGTTTGGTCAATTCCATCCAACCCATACATCATGGCGTGCGCCTTCATCAGTTAGTGTCCCCTGGTTGAGGGGTGCCCAAACTGTAATCATTAAAAAAATGTAACGCCATTAAGATGACTCTCCCCCCAGCACCAAAAAATCGATGAAGATTTTATAGATTTTTCCGGTAACTTGTTTACGCTCTCGAACACGACTGCAAATCGCCAACGAAGAAAAAACAGTTAACACCGAATAAATTAAGCATGCTTGTTTGAGTTACTGACAAAATCGATAAAACCTTTATCGGTTTGTTCGTGCTAGGGACTAGAGCCCGAACGAGATGTTTTGGTAATAAAAGTGGGTCGATCGATTATTCTAAACGACCTACTGCCGAAGTGATACGGTCGAGAATACCCGCTCCTTGATCGGGTATTTACACACGAAAAAATGCCATAGAGTAGTGAAGAGAGACCATTGCGCGTGCCGCCCTGTAAGTACCCTAGACCCGGGTACCCGTCACCCAATCTTGGATCGGATTCTTTCGTTTGACGCAGGTAGTAGGTAAATGATAGCCCATTTAAGATTTCAGATATTATCCATCTGTATTTTTGCCTGTCGCGAGAGCGATATTCAAGATGCTCAGTCTACAAAATCCATCTATAGTCGTTCGTCTCGCCAGAATCCATCACCGGACACGGGTGCTTACGATAGATTTTTTTAAAAGTAACCTGATCGCTCATTGGTGGTTCGTGGGCGGGTTACAATGATCGGGTAGTTCACGATCTACCCAAGACTACTTGGTACATAATACAGGAGAACATTCTTAAATCTAAGTTCTTTGGGGAACGGGTTTTGTTTTATTTATTTTTTTTTTTTCTGTTTTGTTTTCCCCTCAGTACATATGTACTTTAATTTACACAGTTAGAAAATATCTTCGTAAGCAAAAAGTTCTGTTATGGAGAAAATTGAAAAAAATAGTGCTAATTTGTTTTAATAAGTACGGTTAAATTGAAATAAAATTTAATTAGGCTCATTTAATTAAATCCTTGTTCCGACTGCTGAATACAACTACGTAGGTAGGTAAGGTACGTTTTTTCAAGAACCGCCAGAATTTATAGTTTGAGACCGCTGTTCTAGAATTCTAGAATAATGACAATAACCTATAAAACTCGACTGTAAGCCAGGGGTAGGCAAGGGGATATTTGATCACGCCTTCGTGAACTTTTGCACTTTTCATTGAGTGGTTCAAAACGTTAACTGATCCCTGTATTATATTATGCACCCTGGTTCTCAGATGATGTTATAGCCTTTCTCCATTTCCGAGCGAAACAACCATTCATTTGTCTATTATGTCTTTATCGTCCAACAACTGTATTGTTCGGTTATTATTATGAATTGTTGTTCTTTGATTAACTTGCCTTTTATTAATCCATGTGAAAGGGGAACGCTCTTGTAATAAAGAACTGTTCCAATGAGTAATTGATATATAATTAATGTGTATTGTCATAAGAATACTCCTTGAAGTAGTTCAAGAACAATTCATTATTAGTAAGTTTAAAGTAATGGCGTTTGAAAGAGAGAATACGAAAACAGTGTGCAATATAGTTGTGAATAATTAACACATGGAGCAGGTGGATAAGTTTGCAATAAGTATGTTTACGAGAGATGGGAAGGCTGACGGAGATATTGAAAGAAGGGTAAATTCAGGTAACTCCATTAATGGAGAACTGAACGCAGTTGGCGCTAACATAAGATTGTTCAAAGAAGCTAAGCTAGCAATCCACAATGGAGTGCTGGTACCTACCCTGATGTATGGCAGTGCACCATGGAACTGACAGAGAAAGGATGAAAGTAGACTGCATGCTATAGATATGAGATTCCTGAGGCGTATGTGTGTAAAACCATATATGATCGTGTGAGAAATGTGGAGATTAGCAAAGAATGCAATGCTGATGTATTCGTAATGAGTAAAATTAAGAAATGAGCGAAGAAAGGAGTGTAAGAAGAATATGTGACGCAAATTTGAATGGTAGCAGAAGTCGGGGAAGCCCGAGGAAGACATGGTACGATCAAGTGAATCAGATACTTGAGTCGGGCCACTTCAAGAGTCAGAATAATAAAAGAGTATGTATGAGACGATGTATGAATGTGTATGAGGCAAGAAGTGTTTGCCAAGACGGAGTTGTTTGGCGGTCCGTCCTCTCTGCCTACTCCTGCGGGGAAACGGCGTGATGGCTAGATAGTTAGTTATCTTTTACTGAAGTGAGAAACAAAATCTGTTGAAATTTTGAAAACTTTATTTAAGTTAAAGCCGAAGTCCCCGGCGTTGCCAGAGCTTTAAACAGAAGAGAGTTTTTCGAAATGTATAAATGTTTTCAGATGTAGACGGTAATTTTCCTTATTTTTGAACATCAAGTTTAGTGTGCAAAATTTCATCAAGAAGCATCTAAATTCTGCTGGGGGTTGGAAAAGGAGGTGGGTTGGATTTTCAAAATCTATACAAGACAGTTACCTTCTTCCTGTTTTGAACGAGAGGTGTGAAAAATCTCATAAATCTCGTAATACAACTATAGATTTGTTTAAAAATAAACCCAACCCAGTTCTATATGTATTTGTATATTTTTTCTTTAAACATTATTTTTTTACATTTGTCGTGATTTTGCAGTGTACATTACTATATTCTTTTCTGATGTAAGCTGGTCCTCGTGTTTTTGGAAAGGATTGCTCGTTAATATAAGAAAAAAACTTTATTACAGTGTTAACAAATTACGTGAAATAGTGTGTTATAAACAATATTTATGTCATGATGCAAATATCGCAAAGGAAATCTTAGGTGCATAGTAGTTATATTATTTGATCGGTGCATGTGACATAATCATAGTTTATAATTTATAAAATCCAGTAAAGAACACATTTAACATATTAATTTAAACACAAGAATAATAAAATATAATTTGCCACTACGCTATGAATTCCTGTGTGTTTTAAAAATAGGTTTTTTTCTTGAAAATTGCTTAATTTTTTTTCTGGTAATTATAATTATATATCATTGAATATTTCTGTCATAAGATCATTGAATATTTTTATACCCATATAATCAAAATGATGTAAAATATGTAGATGATATAATAATAATATTTGGCTAATTTATATAGCGCCGTTTTTGTGAAAAATCACCTCAAGGGCGTTGTGCAAAATATATTTATTAAATAATAAATACCAAAACTAGTGACTTACATAGATTGCTCCCCACCGATTTCCAGATTACAGCTAAATCTGCAAGCGACAACGACAAAGTTATTGAGACATTTTCCGTCATTTTTGTCAATATCTGGTTTCCATGTCTTCTGGTTTAGTTTAGATTTATTAATATTATCTTCTTTTTATAATGATTAAATAAAACATTTATGTTAATTATTCCAATACGTTGAGTAATTAATTAATCAGTACTGGAAACATGAAGTGTTCATGTTCCTAATCTGTGTTCTCTTAGTTTCTGTTCTACCAAGATGACTTATATTGGTAGACAGATTTATAATTTATATTCAATTTGTATAAATATTTTCCAAGCATAATGTTTTGCCCTTTGCGTAAAAATTAAGGCCAATCACTATTTGCATGCCTTCCTCCTTAGACATAGGTAAAGGTCACTGCTATATACAAATTATTTCAAAAGTTTTCATGTTGTGTTGAATTAATGTTAATTATTTATGCTAGGAGAATGCATACAACTAATGGCTTACCTAATGAATGATGGATTTTTTATTATATAATTTGTCCATAATAAATAATGTGCAATTTATGAAGTCATGTAATATATTGACCATGCTTTTTGCGATATTATTAATGTGCCTAATTAATTATTTCGTAATAACATTTTAAGTTTTATAAACAATTAAACAATATCAAAAATAAAAAAAATTTAAAAAAAACTAAAGTTAGTTGAGTGCAGTTTCGTAAGTTTACGAATAAAATTGGTCGAAACCAGTAATGATTAATTTATGTTGTACCAAAAATAAGCATAAATATTTCAATGTCTTTCACTTACTATTACTTTATCGCTTATATTTTATTATTTGACTTATTTTCATTAGATTTGATTAGAATAATGTTTTCCATCTGTTTTTTTATTTTTTTTTATGTGACACCTCACAAGAGTGTCCCTGCCTGTGCAGTGTACATACAGGGGAACTATGTCACCACCCGGTTGGGCGGCGTTGTGAGGCGGAATAAGGTAGGGGCTGTAGGAAGGGATTTGTTAATGCGGGCCTTGAAGAGGCTCGGATTATAGGAGGGAGGAAAAACAAATGCCGGTAGCTCGTTCCACATACGAGCCGACTTACACAAAAACGAGTCGTAAAAACGGCCCGTTCCCATGAAGCCAACGTCAACCGTGAACGGGTGTTCAGTTCATGTCCGTCGAGTTTCGCGCACGTGCACCGGTGCATCAGGAATCAATGCTGCCAGCACTTTGGAGCAGGCTCTATTGAAATACCTGTAGAACAGACACAGCATGCCTACATTGCGTCTATGCATTAGAGAAGGCAATCGGTCTGTTAACAACGGATTGTCAAACAGACGGATCGCTCTCCCTTGCACAGATTCAAGCAGGTTTATCAAGTATTTTGGGGCACCAGCCCAAAGGTGGCTCCCAAATTCAATAGTTGGGCGGACTTGAGACTTGTACAGGGTCAGCAGCTGGTCACTGCTGAAGAATCTCCTAGCCCTGTACAAAACGCCCAACTTTTTGGAGGCCTGATTTACTCGGGCTTCTATGGATCCCCGATACTTGAGCTGGTCTGATATAGTAACTCCAAGCATTTCAATGGAGTCTTTATTGGGGAGAGTGCTCCCATCAAATTGCACCAGACAGTCATTGATCTCCCTCTTTGCCGAAATCAGACACGCTTGGGTTTATGTGTCAGACTTCTGTATTAATTATCTATTGGATTCCTTCCGATTTGAAACTAAATTAATTCACTTTAAATCATCCTAACAGTCTCCAAATGTTGTAGTAGAAATCCAGGTTAGCACATTCACGTTGCAAACTTGCATTTTGTCGCTACTTTAACACCAAGTCTAAGCAACCGTTTGTATTGTATTCCAGCGATCTGACGACGTGGAGGAAAACCCTAAGGATAAAGATAAGGAGGTGCAGTGCTTCACTGGGTCCGCCCCCACCAGCATGCCTGGGCACACCGGCTACGTCACCTTCGCCACCCTCCCACCCGTCTGGGCCCGGCCCGCTGGCACTGCCAACTTGCAAATTAAGGACATTATTAAAGGTAAATCATTATGTTGCATTTACAGTAATAACATCACCCCAATTCCAAAGCATGTCTTAAATAACCCATATTTAAATCGATAATCTCTCTCACAACAGACATTGTCTAGTGGGGCAGGTCACATTCATGTAAAATATCATAGAATATCCCGAAATATAATAATTGCCTGGGTTGCCGGCAATGATATCAAATATAAATTTTCATCAGGCGCATTTGATCTGGCAAGCACAGCACGGCCACTTTGTCACCTCGCCCCGCGTTGTTTCCCTGCGCTCCCAGTAACTGCCTCTTTTAACGTGCTCTATGCAAGTTTAGGTTTTGTTTAGTTCTGCTCATTGTAACTTTACTTTATTTACAGTATTTGATAGAGTAAATCATAAAATTTGTGTTTTTCAAATGCATTAAAAAGTTTATTACAGATACTTTTATATTTTTTTCTAATTTTGATAGTGATGAACACTTGGCAGTTGTATAACTGAGTGCCCATCGAGCACATTGCGCCCAAGCTCAGTGGTCACCCTATCGCACCCGACAGAAGGTTGAAAGTATCATAGCTATTCTGAGGGGGCTTGCTCTAATGTTCCAAGCCAACAGACGGCAGTCGAGAGCACCCACCACATTCCAAAACCATTTTATGAAGCAGATGGGTCCGTTACTAATTGATGATTCTAGATGCCCCCGACTGTCCCTGCATAGCACAATTTAAAGCAAGCCAACAGAAAACAATGTATGATTTTAATAATATACAGCTTTATCTGTAGTTAGATGTTACCAGAACGTAGCAAGCACTACCGCTCCCTCAGGTTTTACAAACTGTTAGTCTTATGAAGAGGAGAACTGAGAGAGACCCAATTGTTCCTTTAATAGTTAGTATGTAGTTGTCAGCTTATATGGAAATGCATTTTATCTGATGTCTACTTTTGATATTACTCATCTTCTTCTTCTTCTTCAATGGCGCTACAGCCCATTTCGAGCCTTGGCCTCCTTTAACATGAGCCTCCACCGCCCTCTGTCCTCGGCCGTCGTCTTCCAATCTGCAACATGGAGTAGTCCTCTGGCATCTTTCCTGACATCGTCCTCCCATCTCAGCCTAGGTCTGCCCGCCTTTCGTTTGCCTCCCGGGTGTCCTGTTAGAACCTTAATATTACTCATATGAACATTAATTAATTCCGCTTTTTTTCTTTCCAGATTCAAAACCGGAGGAAGCTGTTCCTACGGAAAATTAAAAACATTTGTTTTAGCTAAACTAACTGATAATATGTTTACAACATTAAGTGGAAATGGCAAATAAATTGATTTTTTAATAATTTCTTGATACAAAATGTTTTATTGTCTTACTTAAAGTTGTTGTTTAACTGTTTTTTAACTAGGAGGACGGTTTTGCATCTTTGATTTCTATAAAGGATGTTTTCTAAATTATTGGATTACATAGTTGTGTATCTCAAAGCCAATGTGCTGTATATCCAAGACAAATTTTACACACCTTATTCGGGCTTACCAACGATAGTTCCCTTGTAACTTCTACCTCTTTTTTAGGAATGTATGTTATACAAGGAGATGTTACATTGAAGCTCTCAGTGGCAGGATTATAACCAAAGTACAACAGTTTTAGGTAAAATTACAGATTTAGGTTTTAACATTTCGATTTATTTTTACATTAACTCCATACAAAAGGTTCTAAGGAAAATAATTTCCCTCAGGGCCTATGTCATCTTTGCTGTGTGGGGGGTCTTTTTGAAGAGAGGTGGGAGTGAATTAAGAGACCCATGTTGTAGGAGGGAGGAAACACAGAGGCTGACAATTCATTTAAGGTGTTGATTAAAGAACACACCGTAGAAACGACCCTTTCTCACGTGACAAATGTAAACCGTGTACAATTGATGGGGTCGCGTCTGGCGTGTTTCCCAACTATGCACCGGTGCCAAAAGGATTTTAACAGTAAAGGGTTTTTCAAGTATTTTGGGGCTCCAAACCAGAAGTGGCAGTACCTACTTACAGCTTCTGAAAGGCTAGTTTGACTCATCTTCAAATCATTTTTCTCATTTGGCGGTGGGAAGTATGCGTGACAAAAGTATGGAAAAATGCTTCTGCACGTACCATTCTTTAGCCGGGGATTTCAAAATTCTTGACTCATTTGATTCAGTAACTTTTATTTTTACCTGACAATTGAAGAATTTTTCAATATCTATAACCTAACCTAAACCAACCAATTATGTAATATGTAATATGTGTTGCACTTCTGTTTTAATCGAGAATTTTAGTTCTAATTCAGAGAATTGCTTAATAAATTCAACGAATAATACAAAAATTTTGTCATGAAATATATTAATATTTATTGTTGACAAATTTTAATTAACTTTATTTAATAATTTTAAAAGGGAAAGACAAACATTTCCGAGTTACACATAATCAGGCCGTAATTTCTTCTACTTCCATTCAGTTTTTTCTACGTGCAGTGAACTCTTGAACAATAGTAATAAAGATCAATGTCGGCCAAATTTTTTTACTTCACGGCAACACTTGCAAATGAGATTTATTCCGCGGCACACCAAATAAAAATGCCTTTAAAAAGTAAATGTTCTGTATTCACATGAATAAAGGAATTCCATGGTATAGATAACATTTTTTTATTATTTTATCAACATATACATAAGTGGTAATAATTGTATGAGTTGGGTGCAATTGATTTTTAGAAAGAATTCTGTCAAAATGTGGCTTTAAATTAGATAAACAAACACGTAACTTTTCATCTACCATCTGTAACAGTTCTCTTTATTGTATTTTATTTCCACAACCACTGAAAACCTAATTCGCAAAGATTCAACGATCCAAACGGTAACAGAGACTTATTTGCTTTTTTAGACAATCGAGGATATTGATTCCAAAGCGTTATTCAAAATGCTGACAACCGTAACTCTGGCTCTGAGACTTTTAGAGCAGGGTCGTTTTTTAAATCTATTAAATAATCCTCTGTTAGTGTCAGGTGTGTACCGTCGAATCTTGAGAATGGATTGATGATCATGATGATACCCACTGGTACATCATGATCAAGTTATGGAAAATGATGCAGAAAGAAGTTCTAATGCACTTTTGGCAATTTTTTTAATTTGTTTGAGTAAGCGTCTACACCTGGTAATCAATCAAGCTGTGAGCTTTAACTTTTCTGATCCACAGTGAAAGATTTAAATTTTCCTGTAATTGTAATGATATTTTCGTTCGCTCTTCGCAGGCTTAAATTTTAAATGTTTCACTTCTCATGATCATTAAGAAACATTACTTCCAGCCACCCATCGTCGTTGTGAAGAAAATCATATCGGAAGAAGAACTTTTAAATGAGTTGAAATTATTTAAAATTAAAAATTTTGAGATTTCTTCTTCGCGGCATACTACCTAATTTGAGATTTCTTGCGGCACACTAGCGTGCCGCGGCACACAGTTTGAATGACACTGACATAGATCAACAAAAGCTGAATATGTAACTTTTATTGTAAATAATATGTAGAATTTATAAATCGTCATTTAAAAACGATTAAAACACACCGTTTTTTTTTTTTTTTTTTTTTATAGTGAATCCCTCACAAGAGTCCCAACTGCTCCCGTCTGGAGCCAGTGAGACTATGGCATCCCCAATTGGGGGATGTTGTGAGGCTGAAGGTAAGTGGGGAAGGGAAAGAGGAAGGTGGGGAAGTACCTGGCTATTCAGATCTAGTCACTAAACACGGCTAAAGCCATTTGGAGCAACGTTTCAATTCTGAATGGTGGTCTTACACCAGGGCGATACTGGTAGTATCTTCCACTCTGTTTGGTTGGTACGACTGTATCTGCAGTTTCGTTAGAACCACCTTATATATTTATGATCTAAAACAGGGGTTCTCTAGACCACGAGCCAAATTAATTTTTTTCTGTCGACCCCTGCCTTCCGAATATTGAATTTTCCTAAAGCTAATTAACGTCAAATATGATTATCATTTCTATTTTTCCCGAGAAGATTCCCTTCCCATGCCTGCCCAATAAGCGAATGGCGATGTAGTTCCTCTGTCTTTACACCGTGCAGACAGAGGCGCCCTTGTAAGGTGTTACACAAAATAAAAATGAAGTCCATAAAGCAGGATAAGCAATGGAAATTTCTTTCTAAAGCTAGAACTGTTCTTCGTTGAAGTTCTTCATTAGTGCTTATTCCAATCAGTTCTTCTTATTTCTTCAGATTCTTCAATGCTCCATTTCCATAGTCAAAACGTCCTCATACCTAGTTTTTAAGTCTGTGTGAAGTACATTTATTTTTGGGGTATTATGCCGTGTTGCGCTACACACAGCATTACACAGTATTTATCTGGCCGCGGTTCCAGGACGTCGTGAACTCGGGGAAGACAAGAACCACTCCATGAGCCAACACGATTACGAACAAGGATGACGACACCGTTTTGTGGTTTTACCTTTGGTCATCCTGGTCTCTTCATTTAAATAACAGCGATGCATAACCGCATCGCTTGGCGCCCGTTATTACATTCATCAGGTTAGTTTATTATAAATGCCACCCAATTGTCGCTTTCAATGCAATATTTAAAATAACCAATCGTGCTTTCATCCTTCGGATGTAGCACACGCCTGAGATAAATGTCACTAAATAAAGAGTTCTCATGTTATTTAAAGGTTAATGATGTGATGTAGAAATAAATTTTGTATCATGGAATTCATTTCCCTTTCTTTTATTTAATACACTTTTGTTACATCCATTCCTGAGGCACTCATGCCCTACACCTTTATAATTTTGTTTCAACACCGCCCAATGTGGCAATAACCTCCGTTTTAATGGCGCCTTCCAGTGCGCCTTCCAATGTGCAGTGTTTTACTTCAATATATTAAATCTGTCAAGGAAAGGAACGTGAACGTTTACTAAATATCGTCATTTCAATGTCTATTATTAGTATTATGTAAACAATGTTATCTGTATTATTTAAGAAACTTCTGAATGTTGATGACGACTATGTAAATGGGGGACTGCTCGTGTATACCCCCATTTCTTGTGGAATAGCGAATCTCGTGGACCCCCAAATTTTTTCTCTCTGGCATGGACCCCCAGCAAGCCGAAATCGACCCCCGAGTGTCAATGTAGGATTTATATATTCACTTTGGGAACCTCTGGTCTAAAAAATCCACATTAGGGTCTCCACTTGGCGGAGAATTCCTCAAAATTGCGGGGAAATTGTAAGATTTTCAAGTGTTTGGTTTTTTGTGAGAACATTTTTGTGGGAAAAATGCGGGGATCTGGGCATTTCTTGATTATCTAACCATGTCGAAAAAGAAAATTTACATAATTGTGAGATTGTTCCATATTTCGTTTTCGTTTGTGGCAATTTTCCAAAAACGTCTATTTTTAAAGAGAAAATCCGAAAATGACCAAATAATAAAAATGCTAATTACGAATTTTATTTAATTTTTGAGGTAAAGAAACTTGTCAGGATCTATTAAGGAATTTGAAAATCTCTTCATCTTTTCTGGGAATTTTAGAACATATGCATTGGCAACTTTGGTCCACATTCATATGAACCAATGAAAATATTTTAATGCAATATGGTAAATTGGTCATGAGGTCGATCATGAGTGCATTTTAGCACTTTGATTCAATACAATAACATTAGTGATGATATGCCATCATTTTACCTGGTGTTCTTCGATGTTAAAAGCGGGTATTCTAAATGGAAAAAAACTAATTCTGTTTGAGACTGGTCATTAGTGATGTTACGGGTCAGTTCGATCCTTTTTTTTTGGACACCCGAAAAATTAAAAAGTTATTTTTGCTATCAAAACTTAATAATAACAATAAAAAAATATACAGATATTTAAATTAGAAGTTCATTAGTTATTATTGATTTTAAAAAAAGACTAGAGTTTTATACGTGTTCAAAAACACCCTACATTGTAGTACCTACCAATCAATGATTCTCATCCTCAAACCCATCAGCCTAAATTTTTAAATGATTAAGTTGCCTGCCTTGCCGCCGCCATGCTTTGTGACGCAAACTTAACTCCGTTCAGCTGTCAGATTCGCAGCCGGGTGTATTTTTTATTACAGTCAATATTGTTTGAAATCCTTTTCTGAGGAATATTCTAATAGTGTTAGAGCAAATATTAATTAAAATGGAACCTAAAGAATGTCCCGATATGGCGGAGGAGGTTTGTTGCGATATATATAATATACATTTTTTATGACAGGCGGAATCTCGGACTCTTTTCCTATGTTTATTCATAATGTGTTTAATTCGATTAATCGATAATTATTTCAGAATCAATTCGTGGTGGATGACGTTAGTAAAATTATCAAGGAAGCAATTGAAAACACCATAGGGGGAACAGCATATCAACACAACAAAGTCAATCAATGGACTTCCACCGTTGTTGAAGCTTGCCTCGGTGCCCTTACGAAACTTCAAAAACCCTACAAATACATAGGTAACCGCTACATTTCTTCATGAAATTCTATTTAAATTACTAATAAATAACGTTCATTCATATCCATTTCTGTGCCAATGTAATATTTATGCTAAAATGTCAAGTATGATGATAATAATGCCATTAATCAAAATTTGAATTAGTCTGCGCCATATCCTACCTAGTATGAGAGATTCATATTTAGTGACCTAATAATACCAATTTATCTTTCGCAGTAATTAATTTGGGACAGAAAAATGTCATGTAAAACCACTTTTTCAATATTTTTCCTCGTGTCCTCTGTTTATCGAGATATGATTATCTATAAATAGACCTAACTTTTTTAAACTATTACCTGCTTTAACGGTTGAATTTGGCTCCAAACCCTACGAATATATTTCCAAAACTTTCTAAGAGATCAGTGTAAAGAAGCAAATTTAATGGTGTGATTCAAAATCATGAATATGTAAATTGCTTATGCGTTGTGTAATTAAATAGTGTAATTTAGCTGCTTGAGAATGACTCCCATAAAACAAGCAGTTTTCTAATCATTTGTCGTTTGCGTGCATGAATAACAGATGAAATTGAATTTAAAAAACTATTGTCCTCGATGGATAGACAATCAGAAGTCGCCAACAAATGTTATATACTAGTGACCTTATGAAAACTGCCGGTTTGGATGGTTATAAGTCGGCAAGAATCATTGGCCAAACTTGAACAGATGACCTCCAGAAAGCTTATTAAGAAGAAATATTAATCTTGTTGAATTCCGCTGCACGCTTAATATGCAAAAAAAATTATAAAAAGCACTTGGTTTCACCTTAATTACTACAAGAAATAACTATTTATGTGGTGGGAGATGGTAAAAGATGCGTTAAAGTTCCATTTTTTCTCAATCTCATGGCATAAATTATTCAAATAACCCAAATTAAACCCTAAAAAGCTATTTTGTGCATGTTTACCTAAACCCCCAACCTAAATAGTTGTCTCCATTCTGTATTTAAGTTGAAATCAAGTGTTGTTTTTTTAAAAGTTTACGGAATAAATATATAAAGACATACTGTTGATAGCTCCAACATTTCCTCTTCCTCATAACTGATGCATGTAACTGAACGGAGGGTTGCAACAGAATCTCAGCTGCAGATCCATATTTATTTGTTATATTTAAAAATTCGTTTCCCTGTGCTGATATGTTTTATAATGAAACTCAAGCTACCAACGGTCTAGACATTGCTAACCTTTCTTCTAAACACTTCTATGTCTATTCTGCTGATACTTCGTCTAACTTTCTCCACTTAACTATTCCGATACTATTAATTTTAATGATTGCCAAATCTCAATTGCAAATGTTTTCCAATACTTAAAGAATTTATCTATTAAGAAATGTGTTAGACCTGACCGTCCCAAGTTGTTACTGAAAGAATATAAATGTTTTGTCTACACCAATTTGTATGTTATATAACTTATGTCTTTCATCTGGCACATTTCCTGATTCTTGGAAAATTTCTTATATCAGACCTATTTTCAAATCAGGAAACAAGTCAAACATTGGAAACTACGAACCGATATTGATTATATCTGATATTCCCAAAATTTTAGAGTCTTATCATTACAAAGAAAATCAATCCTGCTTACTACCTCACTCCTACTCCTGTTTTCAAAAATGTTCTGAATGAGAAACAGCATGGATTTAGATCTGCTAAATCTGCCACAACTACATATTTTATTTTCCTTTACTAACACCATTGTCAAAGCTCTCGAAGATAGATGGTAGATGTTCTTTACACTGACTTTTCTAAAGCCTTTGGATAAAGTTGACCACTCAATACTTATGGCCAAACTACATGCCATCGGTATAAGAAATCCATTATTATCCTTCTTTTATTCTTACTTCGGTGAAAGGAAGCAAAAAGGTTTTTTTTTTTAAATATTTATTCACAAAAAAATAATGTGCCATAGAGGAAATATAGTAATTATTTCATCAAATTTTGAACATAAGATGTACCCAGAGATGTGCAAAATGGGTACCCAAAACCATTTGAAATGCAAAATGGAAATGGGTCAAAATTTTTCCATTTGAAAATGCAAAATGCAAAATGGTTTTTAGAAAAGCATTTCAAATGCAAAATGCAAAATACCTATTTTCAAAATGCATTGAAAATGCAAAATGGTTTCTCAGGTCAAACAATTAAAATAATTATAGAATTTTTAAACAATTTTGTCATTTAATAATGGACATCAATGTAGAACAAACATATTACATGTTGGTAAATCCAAAAACACCACGACTTCAGATTATGAAACCACAAATAATTTGCGCGGGACTAATGTTGACATTTTGACTATGTTTTCTATATTATATTATTTAATATTACAGCGTCATGGCCCCATGTTCAGTATTTGAATCAGTATTCTTTGTAATGGTATCACTCAATTGCCAGGGCTCCTACCAGGGAGCAACTTGATAAATGTAAATTATCTCTCATAGCGAGGTTGAGGACCGACTGATATTTGGGGCTTATGAAAAAAAGATGAGTGGAGATAGTAGGAAGAATGTTGCAAAAAAGCATTTAAAATGGAAAATGCATTGAGAAAAGCATTTAAAATGCAAAATGGTTTTTAGAAAAGCATTTAAAATGCAAAATACCCATTTTGCATTTCCATTTGAAATGGATTTATTTGAAATAAAGCACATCTCTGGATGTACCACTATAATAAAGCTAGGCTTGTGTGTATGGGGGATGTGTCATTTTGTTAATTATTTTTTAAGTAATATGCTATGGTATTCATATAATATCCATATTCATATACATAATATCGATGTAACATCTGGTGCCCAAAGGGGCTCATCTAGCTCCGCTTCTTTTCAACTATATTATTGGTGTTTTTCTCACACCTATTTTTGGCTCTTCGCAGATGATAATAAGATCCTCAAAATAATAAAATCCTACCAGGTTTTTGTTTTCTTTTTCAATTAGATATTAACTCATTTAATGATTGGTGTAAAATCAAACTGCTTGGAGCTAAATGTTGACAAATGCAAAATCATGTCATTTTATCATGCGAAGAAACCAATTATTTTTGATTATAAATAACATGATCTTTGCTTTCTACTGCGCAGTCTATCAAGGACCTTGGTGTAACTTTGGATTACAAGCTATCTTTTCGTAAACATATTAATAACGTGGTTAATAAATCTCTTAAGCTACTTGTCTTCATCAATAGAATTACCTCTGACTTCAATAATATAATTACCCTAAAAACTCTTTACTGTTCGTTGGATAGCCTTATTCTAGAATATGCCTGCGTTATTTGGTCTCCATTCTACGATGTTCACATTAATCATATCGAATCAGTACAGCATCGCTTCTTAAGGGGAAATGCTCGGAGGTTATGGCTAGAAAGGGACGATGACTTATACGATGAACTTGTAATAAAATTAAATCTTTCTTCTTTAGAAAAACGTAGGAAGGACTTTGATCTCATCTGCACTTTCAAAATTATTAACAGTGTAATTGACTCACCTACTTTCCAACTAATTATCCCTTCCCGGAGACTTGAATGATTTGCTTTTCCTCAATCAACGCTCCACAAATTATGGATACCATTCACCAATGTCCAGAATGGCAAGACTTGTCAACGCAAGTTAACCTCTCAGACAAAGACATTTATATACTATGTGTTCCTTTGAGAACTGTCAAAACGTGATAATTTTTGTGTTATTTACGAGTTTTGCTAAAAGCATCATAACTCACGTCTTGGGAAACGTAGCCTCATTCTAAAAAATGTTTTGGAAAGATTATGAAATCCACTATCGAATTGTGTTGTTATAAGTAAATATTTGCGTTTCTAAATATATATTTTATGAAAACGTCAGAAATATGTAAGAATCGATAACCATTATTTCAAAGCCGTGAAAAATGTACTTTTTTCTGAGTATCATAAAGAAATAACACTTTATATATTGAAGAAATATAATTAAAAACTATTAGTCACCTCAAAATATTAACCGTCCAAACTAAAATATTTTTAATAAATTATTTTGAAACGCAATAAATTATGAACAAACAAGATGACAGATTCAATCGGCTTAGATAATGCAGTTCTACGTTCCATAGATATTGTTGAATACAGACGCGTAGCGTTATTCATTATCGACACTCTTATTGATGTGGCAGAAGTCGTGAACTTGCTTTTTTTTATAAACTTGATATAATTTTTATTGTTTATGTTTATGTGTCCTATTTTTATCATAGCAGTAATTTTTTAAAATATCCTGTATTGTAACATTTCTCCTTGTATTAACTTCGTGTAATATGTAATGTGTTGTAATTGGACATGGTCTGTTAGTAAATAAATAAATAAATGAAATGTATTTTCGTCTTTTTCCAGTAACTTGCACGATAATGCAGAAAAACGGTGCCGGTCTTCACACGGCGTCTTCGTGCTTCTGGGATAACAACACAGATGGCAGCTGCACCGTGCGTTGGGAGAACAAGACCATGTACTGCATCGTGTCGGTCTTTGGACTCTCGCTGTAAACCACCGGCCACGTCGTCTGAAGTGATAAAGTGAAAAAACTATGATGAAACGGAGACGCGATTGAAAGAAATTTTAACTACTCATCCATTAAACGAACGGCTTAGGATTCAGTAATTTCGACCTATCTCTAGCACTGTACATGTAGATGTAATAAAGTTATTGAACTCTTTGTTTCTAAGTTTCTAACATTAATATAGATTGAACTTATTGTCCCTGGCGTCTCAATAAACCTGCTGGTATGACTTGTATTAAAACTGCCAATAATTCTTCACCAGTATTTGCCTTTGACAGTTTATTAACTTTTATCCAAGTGTCCTGTGACGATTCTATATTAATAGTTTCTACTGATAAATCCTTTTATGCTTTTCAATTTTGTGGTAAATTGTAGTCATGTAACTTCAACAATCGCTTAACTCAAAATATTACATGTGTTGTGGTTTTATTAACAGTTTCATTTAAATAATTAATGTTAAATGCATAATGCTGTTTGCTGATGCAATTAACTCTACTCTTGCATTGTTGATTTTTTTTAAACAGATCTTCTTCGCCTGTGTGTTTTTAAACTATCTTTTTAATTGCACAGATTTTAATATGGAAACTTTGCATAAACACATAAATTGAGAATTACCATTATTTAATTGATCATTATTATTGTCTTGAAGCTATTGAAACCTTTATTTTTATTCAATTCTTCTGTCTTATGAGAGAAAGTCTGGGTGGTCTGAAGCCAATTATTGTTAAAACATCTTCTGATAGTTCCATAATAAGTTTTCATGCTAAGTTGTTTTCTAAACCTTAACTTAAAGGTTGATTTTAAAAATGATCCCAATCTAACCTGCTTATAAGGTTTTTCCAATCCCTAAAAAAACCTTATAAGAGAGTTCCACTGTAATCTGTTTGTGGTGAATGGATAGTCATCCCACTGCAGGTACAGATACAAAAAGTATCCATTTCAATTTTTTTCTGTGTACATCATCATTAACTGCCTTTTTAAAAATCATCTATTATGGAGTGTCTTGAAACCTCTAACAGTTATTCACACATATTCTGCATTGTCCGCACTATATTATACTATAATGCTGGTGACAAATTGCATATTCTCACCTGCGCAGACAACAGGAAACTGTCTTATAATTAATTTACTATGAAATTCATTACAAAGTTTTAGAAGAGGAAAATAAACTAAATTAAATGAGTACATATTTACTTAGAGCAATTGTTAACTCAATGCCATAATAATGAATGTAGAAAATAACAATATTTTATGTGAACAAAATTCTTTCTCTGGTGCATGATAATATTATTTTATTTAAAACATGATACATATAAACTTTTTTGTCCCCTTACAATGTCAAATTTTACCATAACAAATCTAATAAGATAATGACAAATAGCTTACATCTTTGTAAGTTTTATCTTCCACAGGTAGCTAAAAACTTATTTTTCTTTTACCTTGAATTTTTTTTATAAAAGAGTAATAAAATGATTTAAATTCTGAAATTGGTTTTTGTAATTTGATTTTAATAAAATACAACTAACTTTCTATTGGTATAGAAAAATATAAACATCAGTATTTACATAGTCATCCAAATTGATATTCCAGCCCATCAGGTAAAGGGGAACAAACCAAGTGCGTGGAGCGGGGAGGCGACTTAACCGTCTCCCTTTCAGTGATTTGTCAATAAATTAATCTGACAGTATACAGGCAACTCACAATTGTAATATCACTATTTATAAATATAATCTGCTTACAAATAATTATTAGTCTTTTTACAATGGCATGCAAATCGCTGGCTGTATAAAAAACTTTAAAAATTTAATCGGATAAACAAAAGTTCGGTCTTGTTTCCAAAATTGAATATTTTGTTACAATATTTAGACACGTTTACACATACGATACAATTAATCACCTCACTCGTTTTTAGCTTCGCTACGCTAGACAGTTCCGTTAAAAGCGAGCATTCAGATCCTGCGCAGAAAAGTCCCACAATGGACTGCGCTGCAAACCGTTGCCATACTTTACCAAGCTTTATTTTCTGCGCGGGGTCTGATTATTTCGAAGTGTGATCTTCGGCGGTCAATGTACGACTGATGTCGAAGTTTATTCAAAGCATTATCGATCCTCCTAGTGCAAAAAATATGGTCACATGGATTTATTTATTTAAAAAAAATTTATTTACCCTTTTTATACGCTTTTACATTTTTTTTAGTTCGCCTCCAGCTGTTTGAAATGATACCTAGATTTTACGTTATGGCAAGTCTTATCAATTTGGATGTCTATGGGCATTCACCAACATCATTAATTATTAGTTAACCTTAATAGTTTTCTGATTAACATTTCTAATACCTTTTCTTTACTTATACATTCAAAGTACCGAGTTTACTAATTTTAAATACATAATTCATATGTGCAATGATCGCATGTGATTCTGCCCCACATGAGGTCTATTTACATAGTGTGTTTGAGATTGCTGCAGGGAAAGAATTAAATCTTAAATATGTACATATTTGCAAAAAGGATATTTACAAGTACACATTGAAAGTAATGCAAAAGGTCAAAATAAAAAATGCTAAAGCTACATTTTTAGAACATTGTTTTTATACCCCGAATTGTAGGTTGTATTAAATGAATATATTTGAATATACTCTGTTTAACGGGGATAAAGGAAAGTGCCTAGATCTTAGTAATTAGTCTGAAAGAGAAAATTGTTACTTAATGCAGTTATCTTATCACCAACTAAAATTCATATCCCTTTTTAATTTTTTGGCGCCAGACTCGCAATCATTGCAAAACATTTGAATAGCGCCATGAGTTTATACAGGCATCAGTAATACTATGTAAAAGCCCCGAAAAAGGGCGTTAATAAATTAATAAATAAAATCAGTAAAGTTAATTTGAATCATCTAACAGTTTAATCCCAGGAAACAATAGGGGTAACTGAGTAACCCCACCATTAAAATTATTCTAATTAACTATTAATTTAATATGCATACATGTATGGGGTATCTCAGTATACATATACACACTTGTTTTCCTTTCACAATAATGTCATTAACACACTGAAAAGGTTAAAAAAATGTTATTATTGAACCATCTGTATCACGCTTAACCCAAAAGCTTTTGCTAATACCATTTGTGTGATTCTTACACAAGTATGTGACAAGCATGTGTGAGTTTTAGGCAACCTAAGACACAAAAGAAATCAAAATTAGGCCGGGCAGAAGGGATGTCAGACCTGCATTTATTAGCTATAGATGTCAGACCTGCATTTATTAGCTATAGATGTCAGACCTGCATTTATTAGCTATAGATGTCAGACCTGCATTTATTAGCTATAGATGTCAGACCTGCATTTATTAGCTATAGATGTCAGACCTGCATTTATTAGCTATAAATGTCAGACCTGCATTTATTAGCTATAGATGTCAGACCTGCATTTATTAGCTATAAATGGGTTAAATGTCAAAAAAATATTGATAATAAAGTTTTTCATTGATTGTCTAATAAAAGGATAGGCCTAATGTGGATGGTTGACTTGAGATGTGGAGCGGAGATTTAGTGGAAATATTAATCTATCGGAAAGTATTTCACTAATTGTGATAAAAAGAGAATTGGGAAAGATTTGGAGACGTTATCATTTCATTGTTTGAATACAGGATTTCAGTTTTGGCCGTGTGATTTTAATTGTTATTGAGATTACATGATGCAATATAATCTGAAATGATTCTAGTCTTATTTTATGTTTGTAACATGTCATATTTCTATTGAATAAAATAAGACCTATTTGATAATTGTACTGGGTTTGTAACGCACATGGGTTGGATTGGTAGAAAATTGCTATCAAATTCTTCTTGACAGTGATAAAACCAGGTGGCCAATGATTGGCAAGGATTCATTTTTTATAAACTATATTTCTTGGCATATTTAAGCAATATATACTTTATTGTAGGGTAAATTTGAATTCCTTGGTTATTGCTGACGCCATATTTCTTTAAAATGCATTTTTCAAAAACATTCCTTTGGTCCATCGATATATCAACCTTTGGTCGCATAACATGTATTATTCAAACAATTATGTATGCACAAAATTTGCTTGATTTTCTCAGTGAGTATTTTCGTTTCTGATTTCCGTGCAGGCTTCGTGTGTTAAGTTTTCAAAATCAACTGCTATATTTGTTTACAGAAAGTTAGGAAATATTCAAACAATTAGGTAGCAAGCAATAAATGTAATATGCTTGCTGGTTAAGATAAAAGCTAATTTTATCTGTAAACTGATCAACTTTTCAAAATTAATTAAGTAATGCAAATCAACCTAAGTATTCAAAAATTAAATTTGATATGCCGATTGGTTAAAAGTGTTTCTTTTGCTCAATATAATCTGTTAGTTGTTTCATCTGTGGTATACTTCAAGTGTTTGTCAAACATGACCGTAGGTTCTAACCATCCCTTTAATTGTGCCATGGACGAAACAACAAAGACTTAGTGTAGCACTATTTAAAAAAAGAATGGACTATTTTGGAAAGATTTTAAGGAAATACCTTCGGTGCAAATTTGTCTCAGTCCGAGTTATATTTGGCCTCTTTCCAAGAAAGATGTAAATATCTGGTAGCGTTTTCGGCATTTAGAGGAATTGGAGATTTGTGGTGAGATGATTATTTTTGTAGGAAATTGGAAAAATCTGATTTTATTAATGTGGTGATAAATTTGCAGCGATGGTGTTTTCAATAAATTGTAAAATTAGGTTCAGTAAACTCTATATTTTTAAATTCCATTAGAATTTAAGTCTTCATATTGTTACGTAAATACAAATAATAATAATAAAAAAAATCATTTAAATTATAGCTTCTCAGTAAAACATAACTTACACAGCTTTTATAAGTATGTGTTAATCAAATAAAAATAAAAGATTTTATGGTTTCTTTAAATTGTAAAATTAGTAAAAAAAATAACAAATTATGAAAAAATTGGTAAACTATCATGCACAATATATTATAAATTATATAAAATTATTATGTATTTGTTTGTAACTATCACTTTTTGTATTGATGAAATACAAAAAAAAAACGTATTTAACCCATCTTAACATTATCATTCATTCTAGTATTTTGTTTGCTCGATCTTAATATATATATATGTATGTATTTAATTTATAGATGTATAATTTTATTTTAATAAAAGTCTTTTGAAAATACATTTTCTCTCATTTCTTTCTACTCTTAATCTCATTAATCAATATGTTAAACAATGACTGGTACTCGATGCTTAGCAAACCTATAGCTCAAGGAGTGGAAACACAGCAACACTTGGAAAACGCGCAAAAACCATAAAATATTGAAACATCTCTCGTGGCCTCTTAACCAGCACGCGGAGCTCTGCTATGGTGGACCTTCTATCTCCCTAGATATTCCCTAGAACCTAGGGGAGAGGATAGCTTAGAGCTTAGGTGGACTCCTGAAGCCTTCGGGAACTATGGAGGAGTGAAGAAAAGAGCTGAGACACCTCGATGAACCGAGGAACTCGAGGAACCCAAACACAGGTTACAACTTTAGAATCCTCCAGGGGATCCATATGCTGGAAAACAGGGACCCTCACAGGACCTGGGAACAAACTTAAAGGAAATTAGGTGGCACAATGGGCCCATTGTGCTGTCTCCCATTGCTCGACTTTTCTCTACTTTCTATAAACATAATATGTAGTTTAAAAGAACTAAGTGCACAGACAGACGTTATTTTAGTATAATAGAGATGCTATATAATTTCATTTGTTCATCTTACTAATTTCTCATTTAAAAAGTGAGTTTTCTATCTTATTACGCAAGTGCTTATGTTATGTTACTTTACTTATTTTATAAATCAAAACTATGTACTTGCTATAGCATTCACTATGTACAACAAACAATTAACACAACCGCATCAATTATATTTTTCATGTAAAAGCCCACGAGGCCGTAAATAAATAAATGAATAAAAATACTAATTTCGACTGTGCCGATGACCGGCCCTGAGCCAAATGGCTTGTGCCTCATGTCTGGTAATGGCTTGTGCCTCATGTCTGGTAATGGCTTGTGCCTCATGTCTGGTAATGTCTTGTGCCTCATGTCTGGTAATGGCTTGTGCCTCATGTCTGGTAATGTCTTGTGCCTCATGTCTGGTAATGGCTTGTGCCTCTGTCTGCAACTCCGGTTCACTGAATTTTCAAACATTTGCTTTGAATTATTTTCTAAATTGGAATTGTTTGTTTTGAAAATCCAGGCAAGCAAAAAAGTACCTTTATTTTTACATTATCCCCACACAGGAGGCCCTGAGGAAAACCATTTCCCTCTGGGCCTATGTCATATTTTAGGATGCTGTGTAGAGGGTCTTTTTTAAGGAAAGGAAGTGTGTCCAGGAGTGACAGACATATGAATATATCCCTCCCAGTCGAGAGATAAGTTGGCGAGGTCAAAGGGTCTACCGATAATATAATATTTTTAACAGAAAATTATTTTGATTGTCATTTTCAAAATTAGAACTGAATTGTTGAGTGAGTTCAGACAATGTCCATTGATGTATTATATTTAGATGAGACACAAAACGAAAAAAATCCGTTCCACTTTTTTACCTCCAATTAGTCCAATTTGAACTGTAACGCCGAACGACCGGAAACTACAAAATCCAGTCACCGCTCCCTGCTACTCACGTAATTACAAATTTAATACGTTTCGGCGAGATATTAGTACGCCTCTATGACTTTCCCGTGAATTTTCACGGATCGGCGAGAGTAGATAATAGATGCATAGGTACATAAATTGCCCTGACACTAAATATTGTTAAGTTTTGTCCTTGCACTTTTTTTGTTAATTTCGCCAAAACGTTTTACTGTTTATTTTTGTCTTTTTTTGTCAGAATCTCTAATGAAGATGTACATTGTTCATGAATCCCAATTTTGTCCATCTCAAAAAATAAATAAATTAGTCGATTTCCAATAAAAATCGGAACAATAATGCAGCGAAATTTTATTTTTCGCTTCTAGCGATCTTGCTTTAAGGTTAAACGCAACGCTCGTTGTATTCTACGTGTTCACAGATGGCGTTAATTAATTAATTTTGTTTAAATACGCTTTTGCAAGGTATTGCTTTACAACATTAAGACAAATCATTTGTTTGCGCCCGTATATACGCAATATGAATATGAATCAATAGTTTTGTTCGTTTAAAGACTTAATTCTTTCGAGAAAGGCACAGTTCTACGTTCCATAGATATTGTTGAATACAGACGCGTAGCGTTATTCATTATCGACACTCTTATTGATGTGGCAGAAGTCGTGAACTTGCTTTTTTTTATAAACTTGATATAATTTTTATTGTTTATGTTTATGTGTCCTATTTTTATCATAGCAGTAATTTTTTAAAATATCCTGTATTGTAACATTTCTCCTTGTATTAACTTCGTGTAATATGTAATGTGTTGTAATTGGACATGGTCTGTTAGTAAATAAATAAATAAATGAAATGTATTTTCGTCTTTTTCCAGTAACTTGCACGATAATGCAGAAAAACGGTGCCGGTCTTCACACGGCGTCTTCGTGCTTCTGGGATAACAACACAGATGGCAGCTGCACCGTGCGTTGGGAGAACAAGACCATGTACTGCATCGTGTCGGTCTTTGGACTCTCGCTGTAAACCACCGGCCACGTCGTCTGAAGTGATAAAGTGAAAAAACTATGATGAAACGGAGACGCGATTGAAAGAAATTTTAACTACTCATCCATTAAACGAACGGCTTAGGATTCAGTAATTTCGACCTATCTCTAGCACTGTACATGTAGATGTAATAAAGTTATTGAACTCTTTGTTTCTAAGTTTCTAACATTAATATAGATTGAACTTATTGTCCCTGGCGTCTCAATAAACCTGCTGGTATGACTTGTATTAAAACTGCCAATAATTCTTCACCAGTATTTGCCTTTGACAGTTTATTAACTTTTATCCAAGTGTCCTGTGACGATTCTATATTAATAGTTTCTACTGATAAATCCTTTTATGCTTTTCAATTTTGTGGTAAATTGTAGTCATGTAACTTCAACAATCGCTTAACTCAAAATATTACATGTGTTGTGGTTTTATTAACAGTTTCATTTAAATAATTAATGTTAAATGCATAATGCTGTTTGCTGATGCAATTAACTCTACTCTTGCATTGTTGATTTTTTTTAAACAGATCTTCTTCGCCTGTGTGTTTTTAAACTATCTTTTTAATTGCACAGATTTTAATATGGAAACTTTGCATAAACACATAAATTGAGAATTACCATTATTTAATTGATCATTATTATTGTCTTGAAGCTATTGAAACCTTTATTTTTATTCAATTCTTCTGTCTTATGAGAGAAAGTCTGGGTGGTCTGAAGCCAATTATTGTTAAAACATCTTCTGATAGTTCCATAATAAGTTTTCATGCTAAGTTGTTTTCTAAACCTTAACTTAAAGGTTGATTTTAAAAATGATCCCAATCTAACCTGCTTATAAGGTTTTTCCAATCCCTAAAAAAACCTTATAAGAGAGTTCCACTGTAATCTGTTTGTGGTGAATGGATAGTCATCCCACTGCAGGTACAGATACAAAAAGTATCCATTTCAATTTTTTTCTGTGTACATCATCATTAACTGCCTTTTTAAAAATCATCTATTATGGAGTGTCTTGAAACCTCTAACAGTTATTCACACATATTCTGCATTGTCCGCACTATATTATACTATAATGCTGGTGACAAATTGCATATTCTCACCTGCGCAGACAACAGGAAACTGTCTTATAATTAATTTACTATGAAATTCATTACAAAGTTTTAGAAGAGGAAAATAAACTAAATTAAATGAGTACATATTTACTTAGAGCAATTGTTAACTCAATGCCATAATAATGAATGTAGAAAATAACAATATTTTATGTGAACAAAATTCTTTCTCTGGTGCATGATAATATTATTTTATTTAAAACATGATACATATAAACTTTTTTGTCCCCTTACAATGTCAAATTTTACCATAACAAATCTAATAAGATAATGACAAGTAGCTTACATCTTTGTAAGTTTTATCTTCCACAGGTAGCTAAAAACTTATTTTTCTTTTACCTTGAATTTTTTTTATAAAAGAGTAATAAAATGATTTAAATTCTGAAATTGGTTTTTGTAATTTGATTTTAATAAAATACAACTAACTTTCTATTGGTATAGAAAAATATAAACATCAGTATTTACATAGTCATCCAAATTGATATTCCAGCCCATCAGGTAAAGGGGAACAAACCAAGTGCGTGGAGCGGGGAGGCGACTTAACCGTCTCCCTTTCAGTGATTTGTCAATAAATTAATCTGACAGTATACAGGCAACTCACAATTGTAATATCACTATTTATAAATATAATCTGCTTACAAATAATTATTAGTCTTTTTACAATGGCATGCAAATCGCTGGCTGTATAAAAAACTTTAAAAATTTAATCGGATAAACAAAAGTTCGGTCTTGTTTCCAAAATTGAATATTTTGTTACAATATTTAGACACGTTTACACATACGATACAATTAATCACCTCACTCGTTTTTAGCTTCGCTACGCTAGACAGTTCCGTTAAAAGCGAGCATTCAGATCCTGCGCAGAAAAGTCCCACAATGGACTGCGCTGCAAACCGTTGCCATACTTTACCAAGCTTTATTTTCTGCGCGGGGTCTGATTATTTCGAAGTGTGATCTTCGGCGGTCAATGTACGACTGATGTCGAAGTTTATTCAAAGCATTATCGATCCTCCTAGTGCAAAAAATATGGTCACATGGATTTATTTATTTAAAAAAAATTTATTTACCCTTTTTATACGCTTTTACATTTTTTTTAGTTCGCCTCCAGCTGTTTGAAATGATACCTAGATTTTACGTTATGGCAAGTCTTATCAATTTGGATGTCTATGGGCATTCACCAACATCATTAATTATTAGTTAACCTTAATAGTTTTCTGATTAACATTTCTAATACCTTTTCTTTACTTATACATTCAAAGTACCGAGTTTACTAATTTTAAATACATAATTCATATGTGCAATGATCGCATGTGATTCTGCCCCACATGAGGTCTATTTACATAGTGTGTTTGAGATTGCTGCAGGGAAAGAATTAAATCTTAAATATGTACATATTTGCAAAAAGGATATTTACAAGTACACATTGAAAGTAATGCAAAAGGTCAAAATAAAAAATGCTAAAGCTACATTTTTAGAACATTGTTTTTATACCCCGAATTGTAGGTTGTATTAAATGAATATATTTGAATATACTCTGTTTAACGGGGATAAAGGAAAGTGCCTAGATCTTAGTAATTAGTCTGAAAGAGAAAATTGTTACTTAATGCAGTTATCTTATCACCAACTAAAATTCATATCCCTTTTTAATTTTTTGGCGCCAGACTCGCAATCATTGCAAAACATTTGAATAGCGCCATGAGTTTATACAGGCATCAGTAATACTATGTAAAAGCCCCGAAAAAGGGCGTTAATAAATTAATAAATAAAATCAGTAAAGTTAATTTGAATCATCTAACAGTTTAATCCCAGGAAACAATAGGGGTAACTGAGTAACCCCACCATTAAAATTATTCTAATTAACTATTAATTTAATATGCATACATGTATGGGGTATCTCAGTATACATATACACACTTGTTTTCCTTTCACAATAATGTCATTAACACACTGAAAAGGTTAAAAAAATGTTATTATTGAACCATCTGTATCACGCTTAACCCAAAAGCTTTTGCTAATACCATTTGTGTGATTCTTACACAAGTATGTGACAAGCATGTGTGAGTTTTAGGCAACCTAAGACACAAAAGAAATCAAAATTAGGCCGGGCAGAAGGGATGTCAGACCTGCATTTATTAGCTATAGATGTCAGACCTGCATTTATTAGCTATAGATGTCAGACCTGCATTTATTAGCTATAGATGTCAGACCTGCATTTATTAGCTATAGATGTCAGACCTGCATTTATTAGCTATAGATGTCAGACCTGCATTTATTAGCTATAAATGTCAGACCTGCATTTATTAGCTATAGATGTCAGACCTGCATTTATTAGCTATAAATGGGTTAAATGTCAAAAAAATATTGATAATAAAGTTTTTCATTGATTGTCTAATAAAAGGATAGGCCTAATGTGGATGGTTGACTTGAGATGTGGAGCGGAGATTTAGTGGAAATATTAATCTATCGGAAAGTATTTCACTAATTGTGATAAAAAGAGAATTGGGAAAGATTTGGAGACGTTATCATTTCATTGTTTGAATACAGGATTTCAGTTTTGGCCGTGTGATTTTAATTGTTATTGAGATTACATGATGCAATATAATCTGAAATGATTCTAGTCTTATTTTATGTTTGTAACATGTCATATTTCTATTGAATAAAATAAGACCTATTTGATAATTGTACTGGGTTTGTAACGCACATGGGTTGGATTGGTAGAAAATTGCTATCAAATTCTTCTTGACAGTGATAAAACCAGGTGGCCAATGATTGGCAAGGATTCATTTTTTATAAACTATATTTCTTGGCATATTTAAGCAATATATACTTTATTGTAGGGTAAATTTGAATTCCTTGGTTATTGCTGACGCCATATTTCTTTAAAATGCATTTTTCAAAAACATTCCTTTGGTCCATCGATATATCAACCTTTGGTCGCATAACATGTATTATTCAAACAATTATGTATGCACAAAATTTGCTTGATTTTCTCAGTGAGTATTTTCGTTTCTGATTTCCGTGCAGGCTTCGTGTGTTAAGTTTTCAAAATCAACTGCTATATTTGTTTACAGAAAGTTAGGAAATATTCAAACAATTAGGTAGCAAGCAATAAATGTAATATGCTTGCTGGTTAAGATAAAAGCTAATTTTATCTGTAAACTGATCAACTTTTCAAAATTAATTAAGTAATGCAAATCAACCTAAGTATTCAAAAATTAAATTTGATATGCCGATTGGTTAAAAGTGTTTCTTTTGCTCAATATAATCTGTTAGTTGTTTCATCTGTGGTATACTTCAAGTGTTTGTCAAACATGACCGTAGGTTCTAACCATCCCTTTAATTGTGCCATGGACGAAACAACAAAGACTTAGTGTAGCACTATTTAAAAAAAGAATGGACTATTTTGGAAAGATTTTAAGGAAATACCTTCGGTGCAAATTTGTCTCAGTCCGAGTTATATTTGGCCTCTTTCCAAGAAAGATGTAAATATCTGGTAGCGTTTTCGGCATTTAGAGGAATTGGAGATTTGTGGTGAGATGATTATTTTTGTAGGAAATTGGAAAAATCTGATTTTATTAATGTGGTGATAAATTTGCAGCGATGGTGTTTTCAATAAATTGTAAAATTAGGTTCAGTAAACTCTATATTTTTAAATTCCATTAGAATTTAAGTCTTCATATTGTTACGTAAATACAAATAATAATAATAAAAAAAATCATTTAAATTATAGCTTCTCAGTAAAACATAACTTACACAGCTTTTATAAGTATGTGTTAATCAAATAAAAATAAAAGATTTTATGGTTTCTTTAAATTGTAAAATTAGTAAAAAAAATAACAAATTATGAAAAAATTGGTAAACTATCATGCACAATATATTATAAATTATATAAAATTATTATGTATTTGTTTGTAACTATCACTTTTTGTATTGATGAAATACAAAAAAAAAACGTATTTAACCCATCTTAACATTATCATTCATTCTAGTATTTTGTTTGCTCGATCTTAATATATATATATGTATGTATTTAATTTATAGATGTATAATTTTATTTTAATAAAAGTCTTTTGAAAATACATTTTCTCTCATTTCTTTCTACTCTTAATCTCATTAATCAATATGTTAAACAATGACTGGTACTCGATGCTTAGCAAACCTATAGCTCAAGGAGTGGAAACACAGCAACACTTGGAAAACGCGCAAAAACCATAAAATATTGAAACATCTCTCGTGGCCTCTTAACCAGCACGCGGAGCTCTGCTATGGTGGACCTTCTATCTCCCTAGATATTCCCTAGAACCTAGGGGAGAGGATAGCTTAGAGCTTAGGTGGACTCCTGAAGCCTTCGGGAACTATGGAGGAGTGAAGAAAAGAGCTGAGACACCTCGATGAACCGAGGAACTCGAGGAACCCAAACACAGGTTACAACTTTAGAATCCTCCAGGGGATCCATATGCTGGAAAACAGGGACCCTCACAGGACCTGGGAACAAACTTAAAGGAAATTAGGTGGCACAATGGGCCCATTGTGCTGTCTCCCATTGCTCGACTTTTCTCTACTTTCTATAAACATAATATGTAGTTTAAAAGAACTAAGTGCACAGACAGACGTTATTTTAGTATAATAGAGATGCTATATAATTTCATTTGTTCATCTTACTAATTTCTCATTTAAAAAGTGAGTTTTCTATCTTATTACGCAAGTGCTTATGTTATGTTACTTTACTTATTTTATAAATCAAAACTATGTACTTGCTATAGCATTCACTATGTACAACAAACAATTAACACAACCGCATCAATTATATTTTTCATGTAAAAGCCCACGAGGCCGTAAATAAATAAATGAATAAAAATACTAATTTCGACTGTGCCGATGACCGGCCCTGAGCCAAATGGCTTGTGCCTCATGTCTGGTAATGGCTTGTGCCTCATGTCTGGTAATGGCTTGTGCCTCATGTCTGGTAATGTCTTGTGCCTCATGTCTGGTAATGGCTTGTGCCTCATGTCTGGTAATGTCTTGTGCCTCATGTCTGGTAATGGCTTGTGCCTCTGTCTGCAACTCCGGTTCACTGAATTTTCAAACATTTGCTTTGAATTATTTTCTAAATTGGAATTGTTTGTTTTGAAAATCCAGGCAAGCAAAAAAGTACCTTTATTTTTACATTATCCCCACACAGGAGGCCCTGAGGAAAACCATTTCCCTCTGGGCCTATGTCATATTTTAGGATGCTGTGTAGAGGGTCTTTTTTAAGGAAAGGAAGTGTGTCCAGGAGTGACAGACATATGAATATATCCCTCCCAGTCGAGAGATAAGTTGGCGAGGTCAAAGGGTCTACCGATAATATAATATTTTTAACAGAAAATTATTTTGATTGTCATTTTCAAAATTAGAACTGAATTGTTGAGTGAGTTCAGACAATGTCCATTGATGTATTATATTTAGATGAGACACAAAACGAAAAAAATCCGTTCCACTTTTTTACCTCCAATTAGTCCAATTTGAACTGTAACGCCGAACGACCGGAAACTACAAAATCCAGTCACCGCTCCCTGCTACTCACGTAATTACAAATTTAATACGTTTCGGCGAGATATTAGTACGCCTCTATGACTTTCCCGTGAATTTTCACGGATCGGCGAGAGTAGATAATAGATGCATAGGTACATAAATTGCCCTGACACTAAATATTGTTAAGTTTTGTCCTTGCACTTTTTTTGTTAATTTCGCCAAAACGTTTTACTGTTTATTTTTGTCTTTTTTTGTCAGAATCTCTAATGAAGATGTACATTGTTCATGAATCCCAATTTTGTCCATCTCAAAAAATAAATAAATTAGTCGATTTCCAATAAAAATCGGAACAATAATGCAGCGAAATTTTATTTTTCGCTTCTAGCGATCTTGCTTTAAGGTTAAACGCAACGCTCGTTGTATTCTACGTGTTCACAGATGGCGTTAATTAATTAATTTTGTTTAAATACGCTTTTGCAAGGTATTGCTTTACAACATTAAGACAAATCATTTGTTTGCGCCCGTATATACGCAATATGAATATGAATCAATAGTTTTGTTCGTTTAAAGACTTAATTCTTTCGAGAAAGGCACACAAATACAATATTTTACCGATGATTCAATCCAATATTGTATTTGTATGCCTTTCTCGATAGAATTGAGTTTTTATATGGACAAAACTATTTATTCATATTCATATTGCGTATATGAGGGCGCAAACAAATAATTTGTCTTAATACTGTAAAGCAATACCTTGCAAAAGCGTATTTAAACAAAATTAATTAATTAACGCCATCTGTGAACACGTAGAATACAACGAGCGTTGCGTTTAACCTTAATGTATTTATGTCAATTTGAATCAGCTGCAGCTGTCTAAAAGTCCACCCGTGTGCACGATGGATGTACTGTACGATACCGTAGGTAAGTTAGTTTAGTAGTTTGTTGTTGCAGGGGCGGTTAATTATCCGGTAGCGATGCGGTGCGGTGCGGTGCGGTACGGCGCGGTGCGGTGCGGTGCGGTGCGGCGCGGTGTCCGTCGCAATACCATGTTATGAATAATGCAATATTGCCAATATCCACATGGAATTGGAGTGATCACATTGTAGATTGAAATGGAATCCAATATCCGATATTGCAAGTAAGTCGCGAATGCAGTATTGCAGCGGCGGCGTGAGAACTCTAATACTTTTGATAGCTTTTGTTTTATGAACTATTTATAAATACATACAATACAATGGAAGTGGAAATGTACTCATTTCCCGACATCCCGGCAGAGAAAGTCGTTGTCGATGACACGCATTCTTTCAACTACGGATAATTATAAATATTCTATGGCGGCACCTATGCACACATACACTTTTCGGAATTTGGATGACATTATATAAAAAAATCATAATTTAATATACGAAATACATGTCGGTAATATCCACATAGGATTTGACTTAGGTGTTAGCGGTGTTAACTTCAGTCCCTGGGGGAGGCAGGTTCAATCCTCAGTTAAACCAATAAACAAAAACTTTGAAGTTGGCTACTATCCGGCCCAAGAGATGGCTCAAGTAGGTCGAAATATGAAAACGGCGTTACAGTAAACAAAATGTTTTAGCGTAATTACTATAGAAAAATAAAAAAGTCTCTAATAATCATTTTTACAAAACGAATACGTATTCATAAATAAACCTAGGAACAGCTTTTCAATTATCCACGGAATTTTATTATTAAATTTTTTCAGGTTATCTACAAAATAGGAATGTTTATTTATGAAAATCGTTAAAATAAACAAAACATATCACGGTAACCTGAATTTTATTTTATTTAGAGGTTTTCCATTTGATTGTGAATTTTAAAGACTTAAAATTATAGAAGTCGTGTGAACAATGAACAATGGACCGGTCGGTGGCCGAGTTGACATCGGGCTTGGGTCCCATCCAGGCGTAGTGTGTTCAACTTCTCGGCTGGCTAAGTCCTTCATCACAACATAAGCAACATTTTAAACTTACTGTGGTGGTAGTAGGAGATTTTCAAATATTGTCAGGTTAATCGTAACCAGGGAATATTTGTCTTTCTTTAGAAAAAAACAAATTTAAAAGCTTATTGAGTGCATCTAAGAAAAATGTACCAACCTTCATATATTCAGTAATCAGAAGTGTTTGAAGACTACGATGAAGAGTTTTCTTTATCTGCCTAGAAATTCTAGAACTCGGTCGCAACTCTTTGAAAATATTATTTTAAAAATGACTGAAAAAACCAAAATGTAATTTTTATTTATTATATTTTATTTTATTACAGAAGATAAAAAAATAAACAATAATAGAGAAAATCTTTTTAATACATTATTCAATAAAACAGAATTTAAAAGAGTAAACAGTTAAATAACATTCAAGTTAATGAATATATCTGCAAGATATCATGAATAATATAAAATTTCCCTAATAGAACACCATTTAGGAATAATTTTCTTCAGTATTTTAGTAATTTACTAATAACTTCCATTATCTAAAAAAAGGAAATATATTTATGAATTTCATCATTTCAAAATGACCTAAAACTACCACAAGTAGATTTTTTTCTGTTTTCCACAAATGTTTAGTTTTCTTTAGTTACTTTAACGATGTACCTACATCTAGGTACATTGACTTACAGATTACAAGAAAACACAAAAATTTTTTTTTTCATAATCTAAATACCGTTTTTTCTTAATTTAATGAAGATGAACTTTTTACCTTGTCACCAGTGCCGTGAATAAAACCAGGTCAGTGCTATAAAAACTCTCGAATAAGGTCTCAACAGAAAATTGGCATTATTCCCAAAAATGGAGACTCCCGCGCCACATTGTGGATTATTTTTTACAGGCGTTATCAGGTATTTCACGTGGTAATATTTTCTTTTCTTTTTGACTGACAAAGAACTCGCATTTCGATAAGCGAAAAAATCACATCAAAATGAGTGTGGTTACACTTTCACTGTTCGTTGCCAGAAAAATACTTTTTTTAATAAAATATATATTTAGAACAAAAGGGAATAGGAATGAGATAAGGCAATATACCTACGGAAGAACTTTGAAAATAAAACATAATTTTTACGACTTTATAGATGGGTATAATAATTTAATTTATTACTTTTCAACATTATTAATATATATTTTTTAATTAGTCACGTTTTTCTTCTAGGTTTTTTAATTCCCAAGAGATCATTAACGGAAAATTTCCGTTTAATTTAAAGTGAGTTCTTTGATGTAGGTACCTTATAGCAACAAAATAATCATTATCGAAGTAGTAGGTGGATACAGTATAGGCCTGGTTGGTGAAAGACTACGTATTCGAATCGTAGCTTGAGGTGGGTTCATTGGTTCAGACACAGAATAAAGAAGAACTTAAGAAATGTCACGTGGGTGTGTTCCGTGATCCAAAAGTGTGAAGATTCTCTGCATTCATTTCATTTGGACAACTGTGTTTTTCCGTCGTTGTGAAATACAAAAGGGATGGCGATATACGATGTCAGGAAAGTGTAAGAGAGAGAGAGAGATAGACAGAGAGATGCGTTATGAATGGGCTAGAACCAAAATGTAGTAAATCAGTGGCAACATTGGCGTCCATTAAAATCTATATGGAAGGTATTTCTAGTGTTATTCTTATTTCCATGACTTAGTAACAACATAAAAATAAGCAGACAATTCATATTACCATATCCTTCCCCTCCCCATTCCATCTAGCCTCACAATATACCCTCATTTGGGGTTGTCATTCGGGCAGTTTGGACTCTTGTGCAGTACATACATTTAAAAATATTACATCTGGATTTTTCAATGTAGCAATACAATTCATTAATTATTAATTTTTATTAATTTTGTATGATACATTTACCTCTCGTATTTTGTCGAGAACCCATCGCTTACATAATGTATTCCTACAATTGCTTGAAGTAAAATCAAAGTGCCAAATCTAGGCCATAAATTTTAGTGACACCTACTCGCACCTCTTTGTGAACGCGTTGTCACAACTTTACGTAGGCAATAATGTTATCAAGTGGATATTTAGAAGACTTATAAGTTATAAGCATTTGCATTGTGTATAGGTTCCTACTGCGTAAGCCAAATCGCAGGACGGTAGATTTTCGCTTTTTGGGTAAATTTTTGAGCGCAGCCTCCGTTCAAGATCTTCAATAAGTTAGGGATTGTGCCTATAAAAACTCTCGTTAGAATTAATGCACGTTGTTCGATTTTTAAAAATTTATTCTGGAGGCGGGTATGGCGGTATTTATACCGCCGCCTCAGGAACCTATTATTGGATAACCAACAACTGTGTCATAGGTCACTCCAAGTGATCCGCTACGTTTGGTGAATTAGCAGGGGTGCCCGGGTTCATGTGGTGATGATTGTCTTCTGTGTGGCGGGCCGAATTTGGAGAGACTTGTGGAGGGGGATCTTCTTACTTCTCCAGCAGGACTCTCTCGACCCATCGCCTTGCACCGCAGTGGGAGGGAAGAAATTCAAACGTCCGTCAAACTGTCCTGGACACACTGACCCGCAGATTCCTATCCACCCCTCATACTCTTTTCCTTCCCAGATCTTCCTCTCGTTTTTACTTTTACTTTTAAAAAAACCTCCACACAGCATACCCAGAGATGAAATAGGCCCCGATGGAAGTTATTTTACACAGGGCCTCCTGTGTGAAGCTAGTTCTTCTCCATAAAAACAATCAAATCGCCTTCTTCCCTCCGCACTAATGCCAGAATCACACCAGGACAATATAGAAGACAATACAATAGTGTTCTGTCTCAGCTCCGTAATATACCTAATTGTTCTCTCTCTCCCCGGCCGCGCAAAGCAAGACAATGGAACAATACAACAATTATAACGATTACACGACGACGCGCGGTACGAGCGAGTTCCCGAAAAATATCTTTCTATCGGTCACCATGTATTTTGCAGTCTTCCTATTATTACAAGATCCGAGTGCCGAGAGCAGAGATACATACGCGCGGAACGATTGGCTATTGTCCTAGTGTTTTGTCAAAAGGCGTTTACACGGGGACAATTGGGCCGGGCGCGGTGGTGGGGGTAAGACACTGTCCCAGAGAAGCTAAGCCGCCTATCTCTGGGAAAGTGTCTAGGTTCATGGTTCTGTCTTCCAAACTACTGTACGCACTAGGACAGCGGGTTCGGAGCTGAGACAAATTAGTGTTGCACTGTCCTCGTGTGATCGCTGCATAGAATCGATTGGCTAAAAAAACACCTCCAATGAAAAATATCAAATAAATTCCGAAAATATTTTTCGTTACTATTTTTGTCAACAACTGCTCAACTACGTATGGAGTGAACTATTTTTTGAGGTTTATTTATTCACTGAGGGTAGCGAAGTCCAGTTTTTTGTCCGTAAATTTGTTTGCACGTTCCGTCGCCGTTTCAAGAGGGTGGCCGTTTAAATGGTTTCTTATTAGCATATTTCAATACTATGATACATACGCTATCAGGAAAGTTTGAACATATAATTGTCAATGAGGTAGTGAAGTTTCTTTTGACTAATTGTATAATTTCTTATAATTTGAAATAAAAAAAATGTTACAGAAACAACATGGCTAAAATTAAGTAGGTAAGCATGTAAGTACTTACTTACAAATCTTATGATTTCAGAAGAAACTTTGGTTTTGATTTATTAAATAAGGGCAAATTAGAAACATATTTTTTTGACGCGAGGTCTACAGCAACTGTTCACAGAACAACTAGTTATATAACTACCTAATATGAAAAGAAATGTAGCTTGGATATGGAGCCATTACTTCATTAGGGATCGTAATCAATCTTAGCGAGAACCGAGAACACGGCTGTAGTATCCGGGGCCGACCTACTTATGCCGGTAGCTCCTGTCTGCTGGCTGCTAGTTACTATCTGCTACTTGCTGCTATCGGCTACTTGCTGCTATCGGCTACTACATATCGGCAAATCCTCAGTCAATTTCAGACGAACAAATCAGCAACGAAGACAAATGGCTTTTCTTCCCCTAAAGATACTCTTCTGATGTGCTTCTCTGGCGCAGAAGTGATAAACCATTTTATTATATACTAATGTATGTCTCAACTTTTGCTTCCTGCTTTGTGATATTTCATTAAAATGGATTTTTTCAATTCCATTCATTTAAATAAATGAATAAAACATCAACAACAAAAATCAGACAAAAATCTGTAAAAAATGTATGTCGATTTGAAATTATGTTAAATGGAGATATTTTAATTTATTTTTAAATGGTTTTTCGCACAGCGTGGTTTTTACATGGGTTATATGAACAGAATACACCTAGTGAGCTATCAAAAATTATAGACAAAGTTTTTAAAGCATGAAATAATATCAAACTTATAAACTAAATATGAAATAATAATAGGATTTAACAAAAGTGCTGGTCCAGATTGTGCTTAATTCTAGAAATGGACTCACTCCCAAATATACTCCCAAACTTGATGCCTAGATCATGCATCCTATTGGTTAATGGGCGTGTCTGATAGTTGGTTGCGTATATATCGCAGAAGAATGTTACATTTTGTCTTGTGTTTCTAGTTGGTAAACGGAATTTCATGGTGGCGACGATGGCAAGGCTGCCAATTAAGTTGATAATGACTCTATGTAATACGACCAGGTCTGACATAATTCTCCTGTTGTTATAACATGCAATTAATTCATCAAACTGACATAAATAATGTATTTAATTAAGCTTTAAATTTATGTACCCAAGAAATTTGTGCTGAACTCGTTCTATATTGTTAGAGTTAATTTTATGCATACGGGACCAAATAGGTGGAGTATGTTCCACTTGACTTTTAATTAAATAAATATGAATAAAGAAAGGAATTAAAATCAATTATAGTTCTGCAAAGAAGCAAGCAACTTAAAATGAATAAATGGTGAACTTTATTATTAAAGTATAAAGTATAAAAAAAAGTATATAATCATATAATGTACAGTTCGAAACTTTAGCCGGAAAAATCAATACAAGATATGGGAAAAATACAGTATCTACTAACTTGAAATTCATAAAGGCGAGAAGAAACGTAATGTTAATGTAGATATTATCATGTTTAATGTATTCCTGAAAACCTTACCTTCAGACAACTGAAAAAATATAACGTAGGTACCTAATAAACATTAATTCACTTAAGAGAAGGCTAATACGTTTGGCGCCGGCAGTCATAAAGCCAGAACGAGTAGGTACTTAGTTCCTCCAACAGTACCGGCTTCCTACAGGAGTAGCTACCGTCTAATGGAAAACAAACACACTGCTTTCAATATGTTCCCACTTTTGATATGGCTTTCCATTTAAACAACGACCTCGTCTCGTGCAAAGATTTGTTTTCTTTAAATTGGAAAAGAACAGAAATGAGACTTTTATTAGAAATTGCGGATTGCAAAACCAGTTTATTTAACGTGATTTACTTTCGGGGTATCAAGCCGTGTTGCGCTTCTCCCTTCTTTAAGGCGAAGCTTAATGCCAAATCACTATTTTGATTAATCTTTAAAACGAATTGGTGTACATTATGAATACCAAAAAATATGCTTTAGATAAATTGAAGGTTTTCCTATCGCTTCGCTTGAGTGGAATACAAATAAAAGAATAAATTACTCAATAAAAAATATAAATGCAAACTATTAAAAAAAACTTTTTTTTCAATAGGAATGTATGAACGCATAAAGGAAACAACTTTTAAAAAATATAGTATTATAGCTAAGATTATCTGTAACAAATTTCACTTGATTAATTTTTTAACTTTATTATAAAATTATTTACAAAATAAATAAAAACCAGTTTTTTGCTTGAAATCGAACGTTACTAGACTCCGTTTGTCAAGCGATTTTAATGTCTATTACTTACAATATAAGGAATACCAAGAATATACACATTTTTGGCTTGTAGCTTCCTCTTAATTGATCCTCTTAATAAAACCGAGATTGGTAAAATTTTGCACACTCGACCTTTAAACAAGAGGAAAATGACTGTCTTCATGAGATTTCTAAAATCCACCCCATCCCCTTTTCCCACCCCCTTATCCCACCCCCTTATCCCACCCCCTTAAAGCAGAATACTTCTTGATGAAATTTTTCACACTTGAAATTAAAAATAAAAGGAAAATTTCTGTCTACATCTGATTTTCACCAACTCCGCGTAAAGCCCGATTTCAGCTAGAGTTGTAAAGTAAATTAGTCTGTCTGTGTAAGTCTGAAGATGCCGTAACAGGGTGAAACCGGCCCAGTTCAAAAAGTGTTTGATTTTCATATTGAAATATGATCACATTTTAAAATGTTTTGTTTCGAAACGAAACTCCCGTCGATTGGACACCCTAGAAGATATGTCACGATTAATTAATGAATACATTCTAAAAGATATGCCACGATTAATTAATGAATGGCACGGATTGTGTCTAGAGTGTATTCTAGGGCAGATGGCGTGGCGTTAGATCCTCTCTCTGTGCCATTTTCAGGAAATTGCATTTTGGTTGATTAGTTAACTAGAAAACTATCCACGTAGGTTTATCATAAAACAAGATTTCAAAGATGGGGGAGTTGGAACAGGAACTACTCGTAGAATTCAAATACGAGTATATGGAATTTGTTGTAAACCCATCTCTAAAACGTCGTTACCTGTGAATTTGAATAGCTAGTTAATCGGGCAGGTAAGTTCCCGCTGACAATCTCTGCCCGAAGCCGCTTTTAAAGGCTTTATCACGTATTAAAAGTTGGTCCTGATTTAGCTCGCAGAGTGCAGAGCAAGTTTCCCTTTAGAACTATCTGAGGTAACTTCATTTAAGTTAATTAAAAAAGCACAAAGTTGAATTGCTGCAAAAGTTCCACCGGATTAGAACTCAGAAAATCACATGTGATTAAAATTGAACGGCAAAGCCTGACTTCGCCAGGAAGTAAGATATTTTTTTCGGAAGCATTTTAATTAATTAACAATTTACATTCAATTTGTAAAAAAGGGGAGCTGAAGGAACACTGAAGGGATAAACAGATGAGTAAGTAGGAACATATTCTTTACAAACTTGATTAAACCTTTTCAAAAATAGAAATTTTCATACAGACATGGCTTCAGGTCACGGGTTCAAATCCCGGCGTGCGCAAGTAAATTTTATTAAATTATTGTGTTATTTCACAATTTACTCATTTAAAATCATCTGCGGCACGTTCTGTAGAAGATCATCTGCGGCACGTTCTGTAGAAGATCATCTGCGGCAGGTTCTGTAGAAGATCATCTGCGGCACGTTCTGTAGAAGATCATCTGCGGCACGTTCTGTAGAAGATACTCTCTGAGGATATCGCCCGGTGTAGGACCACCATTCAGAATTATAACGTTGCTTGAAATGGCTTTGGCACTGTTTGGTGACCAGATCTGAATAGCTACGTATTACCCCACCATCTCCGTCTCTCCCCACTACCTTTAGCCTCACAACATACCCCGATTGGGAATGCCATAGTCTCACTGGCTCCAGACGGTTGGGAGCTGTTGGAACTCTTGTGTGGTTTCACATGTGGTCCAAACACCTTATGAACACAGGCGACATCAGTTTTCTTTCGAATAGCACATCGTCACTTTTCTGATGATTTTATGAATTAAATATATATACATAAAGTGAATAATGAAATGACACTATGACAAAATCGTCCAAACACAAGTGCTTATCAATGAGAACTTAACTTCAATATGTACTTAAATTAGGTAGAGTTTTTAAAGATATTTTAAAGCTTCACTCAGCGCTCTTATATAACTATATAGAAGAGTGTCTGTGGTAGTGGCATGGTTTTGTTATTATACAAATCTATAAAGTTTTATTACGATTATTATTGATCAAATTTTGCACACTTGATCTTCAAAACAAGAAAAAAATTATCTGTCTTCATGAGATTTCCAAAAACAACCCCATCCCTTTTTTCCACCTCTTAATGTAGAATTTTAATGACACTTGATGTTCGAAATAATAGGAATATTACTGCCAACATCTGATTTCGAAAAACTCTTTGTTAACGCCAGGGACTACAGCTATTTTGAATCATTGCAATGAACACTTAAAAAAAAAATCGTTTAAGTATTTATTTATGAAAACCAACAGATTTTTTTAACATAAAGTATAATAATAAACTTATAAATAAAACAAATAAAATATAATGCCAGATTTTCACATAAACGTCCAATTATAACAGAAAATTAAATACCCGTGGGCTAAAATATATACAGAAATTCAAAATTATAAATATTAAATGAATAATAAAATAATACAAATAAATCACCATATATAAAAATAAATTATCCTTACTAGACTAACAACAGCAATAATCACAAATACACACCTACAACTAAATTGAATAAATGTTTATAAAATGAATGGTGTGCAACTGAACAGGATTTACAGCAAAAACATGATTGAAAATTATAAATATTAGCTAGGATATATTTTTTAAATGTTCTTGAATTAAAATATCATTAAAAATCTAATAAAGTAAGTTACAAGCTCTGATTATAAAAGCGTTTTGTCTGTTATTAGTAGAGCATTTATAAAGATGAAAAATTGACTGTAAAATTAATGTCAGACAAAAGGGGCGAAAAATCGAGATATTTTATATCTGCGGAGTCTCTTCTAGTGTTTAGTGGATTTAGTCCATAAGCTGTTTTTGTCATGTTTACCGATATTAATCTTGATAATAATGCATATTAATTTAATTGATGGAATAATTTTCTTTGGATGGCTTCAACGCGCTTTATGTAAATATTGTATTGAGGATTCCACGTGGGAGAGGCAAATTCAAGATGACTGCAAACATAAGAAAAATAAAATATTTTACGTGTTTGAATATTATTGAATACTTTTCCAAAACAGAATAAGAATCGTAACATTCTAAGGGCTTTCTTCACAATCATTTCAATATGCTCCTCAAATGTAAATGCACTGTCAAGCAGAACATCTAGGTCACGAATCTGTGTAAATTTTTTAAGTAATTGGCTGGCAATTTGATATTTATGGTCAACTTTAATTTTGTTTCTAGTGAAGGTAATCACATAACATTTAGAGGTGTTCATATTGAGATGATTGATGATACAGTAGTCATTTAGTCTGTACAGATCTTCTTGTAATTTATAGCAGTCAAAATAGAATTAATAGGAAGGTATATTTTCATATCATCAGCGAAAAGTATAACATTTGTGTTATTTACAGACTTGGTGGTACTCAATAATAGAACGCGTGTGCGGATTGAACGTTTATTAACAATATAGAAGTGATTGTCTGCTACTATCTTCTTAGCTGTCGGTTGGGAAAAGAGAGCGAGCAGATGCATCCATCATCTTTTATACATCGATCTGTCATCTCGCTCTTACACATTCAAAAAGCAGGCGTACCACCTAAAACCTTTCTTAGAATTTGTAAAGGTAAATCATTTTATAATGTCATTAATGAAAATTATAAATGTCCCGGAAGAGATCCTCGGGGCACACCTGAAGGTATATTTACAATCTCGGATATGAACCCATTAATTATTACTCTTTAAGTGCGCCTATTAAGATTGGAGACTAGCCATCGATACAGATCCCCGTGAATTCCTAGAGCTAGTAGTTTGGATAAAAGAAGACTCAGATCAATTTTATCAAAAGCTTTCGAGAAGTCTGAATAGATTACGTCAACATGGATTTGATCATCCACTGGTTTAGAAATATTTTCAGTGAAACTACAAGCAGAGACAAACGATCGTTTTTCATGAAGTCATGTTGGTTCGCATTTTTTTCAGACTGAATTCAGTCATTTAATTGTTCATGAATCATTTTTCTAAATATCTTACTGAAGATTGGTAATTTAGATATTGGACGATGGTTCTGGACATCATTTTTAGCCCCAGACTTAAATACCGGTGTGATAAGAGGACACTTCCATCGATCGAGAAAAACACCTTCTTTCAAAGAGATACAGAAGAGATATTAACTTCATTGTCTGCATGATAGTTGGTAGAGTGTACTTCGGAAATAGTGTTGTGATTAATGGTGAAAATTAAGATATGCTGTGAGAACAGGTTGCATATTGCGAAAGTATTTACAGCAGTTATGTCTAACTGTTTCATGGTACGCGATAAACCTGAATTACTTTTTTTTTTTAATTCTTAGGGATTGATCAGAAATTTTTAGGGATATATTGACATTTTCTTTTGCATTGATTGAAGGACACAGAATTCACGGTAGTCCAAAGGATGGGACCACTTTTCACATTTTGAAACTTTTTTTTCCACCTTTTTTGTTTAGTCAGTTTTATCAGAGTTGGACTGAACCAATAAGGATAAGAGTTGTTACTATGAACTTCCTTTGATGGGACGTTTAAGCGAATGATGTAAAATATCATAAAAACGGTCAAAAGCTTTATTACTACATAGGTTTAAAAATTCAGCATCCCAAAAAATACTACCGAGGATGTTATTTATTGATTCAAAATTAGCTTCTCTAAAAAGATTGATTGTCCATTTGTTGTCCACCATGGGAGTTTCCAGATCTATATTTAATGGTTTTATGGTGTTTACATTCAGGGATCAGATACTGGTCAGTGTTTGACACATTTACAGGGTTCAAACTAAAAACAAGGCCTAGGAATATATGATTACTTTTCGGAAAGGTACAATACTGCAAGAGATCAGTAATTGAAAGGGTGTCAGACAATTTGGAATAATTTCAGATTGATAACCATGCATAATTTGCATTGAGTTGTAGGTATGTCGTAGTAATTTGTTAAGGCGATGCCATACGTAGTAATGCAAAATCTTGTGTTTTTGGTTTGAAAATTTGGTCGCCTAGAAATGTTTCAAATGCTTTAATTAAATACTGCGAGTAGAATACATCTTGACCTTTGAAATAATCGAGTATTTTTTATATAAGTCTTTTTATAAGCCCAGAAAAAAATAATGAATAGGCCTATGAAAACTGCTTTAATGTTCAAAATCTCCCACTTGTGAACCCATTTTCGGTTATGATTTTATTGTATTATGTGGCAAGTTAAGTTATTTATAAAATTATCGGAAAAAAATTTAATATTTATGCCTGAACATCCACAAAATAAAATAAAAGGCACTTTTTGGCCATGTTTCTTTCTTGCATAAATCAAAACAGGTGTTAAGCGGGAATTTAAACCTTATCGCCATCTACGTAAGGGTTGTCATTGATAGCGGCTCAACTTAAAATATTACACGACGTAGCGCATCGCATTAATATTAGAATGGTGATGTTGCAAAGCAATAAAACTAATTGGAGGATAATTTTGATTAACGTTGGTAGTGTTAAAAGAGATGATTGTTGAGGCTATACAAATAAAGCGAAAAGAACACTGGATGATATTTTTAAATAGGGTAATTAAGAAAATGAATTGATTTTAACTAAAAACCACACGAAACAATGCTAAAACTAAGAAAATTATCAGTCAAAAACCTTAATCAAGTCAGATTCCAACGTCACCTGAATAATGGAACCTTGGATGTCCGTTACCTGAATAATGGATCGCCTTCACTGGCTTTGATGCCCTGAAAGAATAGAGTTTAAGATCTGCTTAATGACCTTCAAAGCATTGCAAGGAATGGCGCCAGCCTATATATCGGAACTATGTGTCCGACAAAACCTAAGCAATAGACAGCTTACTCCAAGTTTAGCAGATCTAGATGTTAGTAATTGTCTAATGGAACTTTCTAGGTCAAATCGTGCCGTTTACTATGATCGCTCTCTTAGTGTAACAAGCCCGCTCATCTGGAATAGACTTCCCCTAGCTCTTACTAATCTCCAGAATTTGGCTGAATTTAAACGGGCTTTAAAAACAAAATCATTTAAAAAATCTTACCATTCATAAATCTTAACTTCTTTTCACTATTTTATAATAGGCCATATTCTAAAACTTCCTTGAATTGTTTGGTTCCGGTTGCCTCCTTATTGTACCTTTTTAAAATGTCTGCTCAGAAGATACTCATTTCTGAGCACAAACTGCCTCCTGTTTTATATTATGTTTTAGTTTTAATATTCTTGTTTTGTCCTGTCCTGCTGTTATTGTTATTCTAAGTTTTGTCATCACTTTGTATAAACAGCAAATTTAGTGTTATAATATTTGATCTGTATTGGGTAAGGCACACTGTAGGTGTAATTTTAAGAACAAGACCACTAATAGTGAATTACCGTTTTTAAGTTTGTTATACGAGTAGTTAAGCTCACTTGAAGTGAAATGACACTAAACTACGCTGTATAAATGCCATGTTATTAATATTATTATTGAACCTCTCATTACAGTATTCTTTAGATATTTTGTTTGCTTCATCTACATGTTTGTTAGTATTTTCTTAATGCTTTTCCCACTGCGTGTATCTGATGCTGATGTAAAAAGTAACAAAGAAGTAGTGCTTGATGTTAAGACCTTCGTAGACACGAAATATAAAATAAAACAAAGAGAAGTATGTGCAGGTTAGTAGACATGTAACTGGAAGTATCGTTCTAGTATATAATGTCTACCAGACTCGATCAGGGGCCACCAGCTTCTCCTTGTTGTTGCAGACCGGATAAACAAACTTTTTATTCCTGTGTGCGGCGTGGGCCAAGAATCAATGTCGACAATATTATTGACTGACCTTATATGATGCCAGTATGGAATCCCCAATTGAGGTATGTTGTGAGGCTGAAGGTAGTGGGGAGGGAGAAGAGATGGGGAAGTACTGTGTGAAGTATTAGAGGAGTCACCAAACGAAATGTTTCAACTCCTGTTTTAACTCGACTGTTTTCCATTCCACCTGTATGTAAATTTGTACATTCCGTTTCCGTTTTAAGGAGGTGGCCTTTTAATGATCCTAGTTAAAGGAAGACCTGGACTAGTAGTCTAGACTGTCTAGAGCAGTAATTCCCAAAGTTGTCCATATCGACCCATAGGGGTCGATTTTCACCTGCATTTTTGTGGTTTGAACCATTTGTGGTTTCATGTGTAAAGTTTCTAGTAAAAATATTCTAGTGAAAATCTTGAAACATTCAAATTATCTGGTGAAAATTTTTCGGCAATTGGTGGAATCGAACATATTGTGGGGAATACTAGTACTGAGTAATTGAGAAAGCAGGGGTCTACCCAAAACAGAAACAATCGGCTCGTGGTCTGCGGGGCAAAAAAGTTTGGGTACAGAGTCTAGAGTGTAGTGCTCATTCATTCCAAGAAATTGGTGAACATTTTGGTGAAACCGAAAACCAACCATAAATATGGCACTGCTGATTAATAAATCAAAATCTTCATATTAAAAGTAGTTTAAAGTACTTACGGGGTGTTTTGTCGCCGGGGCACACATTCGAAATACCCACAATAAGGTGACATTACATACTAGCTGAACTCCAAGGCGTTTTCCTAAATTGGAGATTTGCTTAAATAACACTCACACAGGGCACTTATTTATTCTCAGTAATTTTACACAGCACAAGCATTATATTTTAACTCCTTAAACAAAACAAATTCTTAAATAATTATATTTTTAATATTCATGAAATAATTAAAACATTTTACTTTTTTTAATTACATTCTGTGTGTCAATACTCTTGATCTTAAAAAAATATAGAACGCCCAGAGAAATGATTCGTGAATGCGGCTAAATATTTAAAATATGAAGTTTTCATCCTTATTGAAAACGCACCTTGACAGTCTGTTTTATTACGCACACATAGTATTAAGTCTAAGAAGGCTTGTGGGACCGAAATTCAGAGGTAGTTCGAGAAAGGTTTTAAAATAACAATAGAAGACTTAAGAATTGCATTGAAAGTGCATATAAATCGGGCAGTGTAGTGAGTAAACCGCAGCATTCTTTGCACGGAGCGGAAGATTTATTGGCTTTACGCTAACCTCCTTAGCGCGGTGGCAATTTCCAGGCCAGAAGAAAGCGTGAATCGGAAAGGTCTGCCTCCCTCTCCCTTTCCCTCAACCATTCCCCTACCCCTCTCCACAAGTGCAGGAAATCTATGGCGGGACATTTTACGGTATCCATCGATGCACACGCTACGAACAACAGATTTAGGATCGTAGAGGATACGACATATTATGAAAGAATGATTTATGTCAAGGATTTAATTTGAATCAATTTTGGAAACAGTCACGGGTTTTTTTGCAATTTCTCATAAGAGACACTGCCAACTCGGCGCAAGATGGCATCCCCCGTTGGAATATATTGTGAAAGGAATGGGGAGAGAAAGAGGAAGATTGTGGATACTTGGCTCTACTCTACAGATCTAGGCATTACACGGTGGAAACCATATCAGATTGTGAATACTTGGCTCTACTCTACAGATCTGAGCATTACACGGTGGAAACCATATCAGATTTTGAATACTTGGCTCTACTCTACAGATCTGGGCATTACACGGTGGAAACCATATCAGATATTGAATATTTGGCTCTACTCTACAGATCTGGGCATTACACGGTGGAAACCATATCAGCCAACGGTTTATTTCCATCCAAACGTAAAGAATATGAGAATCTGTTCTCATCTCATTGTTATTGAGAAAAAGCTCTTGTTGTCAGATTGTAAAATAATTTTGGTATCGAAAACCGATTAAAAATTATATGTATATAGGTTGATTTGATGTTTATGTTACAAAGATAGACATGAAATTCAGCTAAATTAGATCATTTTACTTATGGACTAATTCTAATATTCAATAATCATAAAAATATCATAAATATTATTGAAAAAGATACACTGGGAAAATATGATTTAAATTTATTAGTAAGTATTTTCAAACAGCGCCTGTCTGCCATGATATATATATTTAACTAAAACATATTAAGGCAGGTTTTGCATCACCTCTGTATGGTGCAAGACATTACACAATGCTCGCAGCAGTGCAGTGTTGCCAGGCTGACACGTGCGACAGTTTCCCGCCGGAAAAAACCCCAGGGAGTTCACGTTACGTCACGTGATAAAATTTATGGCAACACTGTACCGTGGAGTTTTGCGAGTTTTAATGACGAGAAACTTTTAGTGGAGATTTATGAAAAGTTTTGGAAAAAAGTCGCGATAGATAATAATAATCATTCATGCGGCAAAGTCTGCCTTTGTGTTTATAAAATATCAGGAAAATGTGACAAAATGTTTCCTTTCTAAGTGGAAACTAGCCTTCGACAAAATATGGGAAGGCGTTATAGAGCGAAAAAATAATCATTACAAAACTTGTAGATAAAGCTGTTTCCAGGCTACGGTTGTTACCAAAATACCTTTCACACAAAATTATATACAACAACGACATTTACAAACAACACACGAACAAGCAATGAAATTAGGCTACCAAAAAAAGGCAATGCCAATACACTAAGCAATTTACTGTACAAAGGAATGCAACGTTATAATGCACTGCCGAAAAATATAAAGTCAGCACTCAGCACCAATTAATTGATAGATTCAAGCGGAATTGTAGGAGACATATTGTTACATACCTGGCATTTTGCATACAGAAACGGGTTTCGAACCCTTTTACTTCTTATAATTATGAACTGATAATCAATACATTACTAGCTTAATGGGGTATAACTTACATTACCCATTACTAGCTCAATCGGGAGTTATTTATTGTTTTTTCAGTTCGTTGATGGACGACTAGGAAAATAGCCGCTTCTGATTTTCCAATTTCTTTTGATGAAACTTTGATTCGATTTTAAAATACACGTCCCGAAGTTCAGTTAAATTATCAAGATTTGAATTAAAAATTCAAAGATACGAGAGTGTCCGGTATCTACGACTGACCTTTACGACGTTTAAAACCCAAGCGAGTGGTCGACAAAGTTCCGAGAACCGAACTTCCCCTTTCAACCTCCTCTCAAAACTCTTGACCAATCAAATGCATGTCAGTTTAGCTATTTCTTGGAGCGCAACTAACTATCTTACTTGGTGGAACGTTCACTTTCAGGAAATTCATTTCATGACAATATTAATATCAAAAGAAAATGTAATCTATATAAAGAGAAATGTAAATGTTCGTTTGATTAAAATCTTAAATCTCAGAAAGTATTACAACGATTTCTTTGAAATTCTGACACAACATTGCATTCGAATACGCGTTTGTTTTTATATACCTGTATTTTACACATTTGGGAGGCGGGTTTGGGTACCGCCGTCCCGGAGACCATTTATTGGATAACCAACACCTCTGTCATATGTCACCACATGATGATGATCTGGCTTGTAAGCCACACAGACCATCAGGGAATAATTAATTCCCTATGAAAAAAAGGTTGATTACAAAATTCACTCTGCAGGAAGCGTAACAAATTATCATCCAGCCACCAAATACAAAAAAAAACAGAGAACTCACAGAATATATCACTCGCATTGAGATTGGCAGCGATTCCTTATTCTCAAGGTTAATCTCCAAATTCGGCAGCGGACGGCAATCATCACAATAACACTTGCATTCGCACCATGAAATAATGATCTGTCACGACAAGCTCTCAAGAGAGTAGAATTTAGAATAAAATAGAATTAACTATTTTAGTTCTAAAAGTACTCTCACTTTCTTGTGACAAAAATATTTACATCTTTTAGTCTAAAATCGACCAAACAGGAATAGTGGTGCCCTCTTTTGTCAAACAATATAATTCAGATGAATCCAGCTGCTTAGTGCATAGATGACTGTATTTCATTATCACTTACCTGCAGGGCAAAATATATACAGAACTGACCAGAGATGTCTATCCTGTCCACTAGTTTTAATTTTAATTTTCAAATTTTATTTGAAACTAATTTGAAGTCTACTGCTTCTCCACCACAAGTGGTTCGCTACGTTTGGTGATTTGGCTGTAGTGCCCAGTATGCGCCAGCTGTGTGACGTGGCAGATTGGGAGTGGCTGGTTTGGAGAGATCCTTCTCTCTAAACTACCCTCACCAACTGGTCTCTCGACCGCTTCATCCCTTGCGCCGCAGTCAAGGGATATATTTATATGTCCGTCACGCCTGAACACACTGATCCCTAGATTCATACCTTTAACCTTCCCATAACTTACTCTCCTTCCTTTCCTTAAAAAGACATAGCATCCCAAAATATGACATAGGCCCTGAGGTAACTTATTTTCCTCGGGGCCTCCTGTGTGGGGTTAATGTAAAAAAAGTTACCTGTAACAGGTTTTTTTTTAAAACAGCGCCATCTGTTGGACGTAAAAGTAAACCGCACTATTGTATCTGCATAGACAGACTAAGCCACAGCAACGCGTGGCTACCGGTAGTAAATAAAAAAGTATTAATTTAGGCAAGTTAAAATAGCCACGACCTGGAATCGATCCCCGATTAACAGTTGGAAGGAATCTATGCTGACAACTATTTTTAAGAGCGGCGGTATAAATTCATTATATTTCCCGAAAATAAGAATAAGGTATTTTTGAATTTTAGAAGAACTGAAATTATTTTGATAATAATTTTTTCTGCTCACGTTATTAACCTACCTATTAAATACATAATATTATGGATCTCTAGAGTAGGAGATAGTCTCAATCCAATCTCAACCAATCCCAAACGAAATATTGAATGTAATGGCTTTAGCCGCGTTTGGGGACCGGATCTGAGCCGGGTAACCTTCCCTTACCACTCCCCCATCTCAATTGGAGAAGACATAGTACCACTGGTTCCGCACAGCGGGGGGAACTTTGAAGTGTTGTGCGGTATTCACATAAAATATAAATATTCTATCCAATATCGCGACCACGTTAATTACCAAGTAATGAGGCTGTTAAAAATGAAGTGTTTAAAATGTTAATTTCGCTTCTAGTGTAAACACGTCGTTTCGGTGAGAGTACCGGGTGTGGTGAGTTTCAGCGAACGAACATTTTGATGGGGCCAAAATTCCATTTCATAAATTTGACCAAGAACCGCGCGACGTAATTTGGCGCAATTTTAATTACACAAACGACCGCCGGGAGTGGAAATTTTAGCCTCGTGCCATGTTTGTCGTGGTTTTATAGTTTTTACCTTCCTATAGGATGGAAGGAGTAGAAAATACGGTTTGGAAATTGCAGTCGGTAAAGGAAACTTTTTCACTGCCGGTTGTTGCAACCGGAGAGAATTTACTCGCACGTAAAAGTTATATAAAATAGTACGAAAAAAGGTCTAATCGATAAATTACCAACGTAACCTTTACATACCTGTAGGTTAATTTTTTATGTACAAATGAGGGTCACTAAGGTCCCCCCTTAAAATCGAAAATCGACCGTGACTCTAAATATTCCTTTTACTCGTTGCAGTACTACTCAGATATTAGTTATTACCCCTTTAACTGGACGTCGTGCATATTCAGAAAGAAAATAATGCAAAATGGAAGATACAAGTAAGAAAGTGAGCGTGACTCAAATAATATATCATTGTGGCTTTTGACGGTCTCCCTGGTCAAGAGGTGAGTCTCACGACTAGAAATGGGGGGTAGCGGGTTGATACCTGACGTGCTCAAGTATATTTGCGGCACGTTGTAGAGAGGAAGATACTCCCAGTACCACCAGTAAATTAAAAGTTTCTTGAAATGGCTTTATCCGTGTTTGGTGACTAGATCAGAATAGTCATAGTCGAATAATGGAGATACGAACGGTGAAGTTGCGACTCGTGGAAAGGGTTGGGGTGATTATAGAGAATGTGATAAAAAAAACTTAGATATCGCACAAAACTGTTTGGGGTAAGTGTATTACCACCTTCGGAACGGGAGTGTTAGGTTATATTGGTACCCTCAGTTTGGCCCAGGTGAAAGACTACCTTTCATGATCATAAGCGAAACGTTGTTGCTTGGTTATGGGTTAAGCCGTGTTTAGTGACTACGTTCCTCTCCCCGCGTCCTTCCTACACCGACGCCTTCCCATTTAGCCTCACAACATATCCATTTTCATTTCCAAAGTCTCAGTGGCTCCGAACAATTGCGGGTTTCACATTAAAACGGTGTTGCATGGTGCTTTATCCTCTCTGCATATTCCTGCGACGAAATATCGTGATGATTATTTAGGTGATTTATTATTTACTACGAGTAGCATTCCCAAAGAGTGTGGAGCTAGTGTTAACACAAATATAGCTGAAGTCCCCGGCGTAACCCATACTTTACGCCGAGAGTTTTTAAAACACATGTATTTTCTTCTAATTTTGAACCTCAATAAATGCCATCAAGAAATATCGAAATTCTGCTTTAAGGGTGGGTTTTCGAAATCTCGTGTAGACGGTGATCTTCTTTTTGTTACGAGGGTCAAGTGTGCAAAATTTCATCAATCTCGGAATAAAACTGTAGATTTATACAAATCAAATCCACGCCGCCCTCCCGGTGCCCACCACATACATCGCCATTTATTTAAATAGAAGATGATAATAATAACGCTGTCTGACAGTAGAATTATGTCAGACCTGTCTGTTTAAACTTAATTGACAGCCCTGTCGTCGTCGCGTTAAAACAAAATGTATCATTATTCTGCGATACATACACAACCGACTATTAGACACACTCCCTATGCAATAGGATTCATGATCTGGTTAACAAGTGTGAGGGTACTATTGTTTTGTTTATAGAGTTAAGCGTAATATATACCAGCACTTTGTTGAATCCTACAAATTATAGTAGCGTTGATAATTTAGTTTTACCGATTTGTATGTTGTATTGTTCTAGCTTCTATATTATTTTATGTTCTGTTACAAGTTTTACTGATATTGTTTCATATTCAGTTAATCAGTGTTATTTGATGCTTTAACTGGCGACTGGCGGTAGGTGATAAGATGTATGAATGTGGAAGAAATAAAGAGTGCTCACCTACCGAATGTAGCGTTCAATCCAGTATGTGTACACCAACAAAGAAATGACTTAAAGTTCACTTTAAATGTTAGAAGAATATTCATATTAGAGTATTTCCGCTTTGCAATAAAATCAAAATAAATGTATTGTCTCTGAACTTATCCGAAATCTAAAAACTGTTTTTGAAAGGTGATTTATTTTTAGAAATAAACACATATTTTTGTAATTTTGAAAGCAAAAATAAAAAAAAGTTTTAAAAATGACTCACCTTACGTTTTTCCTAACTAAAATAAATACAACAACAAACACATCAATAATAATATTTAATGATTTATATAGCGCCGTTTTTGTGCAAAATCACCTCAAGGGATATTAAATTAGATAAATGTATTATTTAAACCTTATTGTAAACTCCTTTTTTTTCGCTTCATGTAAGAATGATAAAATATCCAATATACAAATTGCGGTCGAAAACTTCGGTTTCATAGAAGTATAAATTTTCTGTTCTGTTTTTAACTTTAAGATTTGAATATAAAGCGTGATTTTTTCTCTTTCTAATACTGTTTATATCATACTTCTCACCATGACTGTAAGGAAGACACAAAGATTTCTAAGAGACCTGTATGAGCCGTAAATTAGCCCGAGGGGTTAACATCAGCCTAAAGAAGAACAAATTATTAAATTATACTCCTCACATGCGAGCCTTCGTTTGGTACTATATTACGATATTAACATTATGAAATTTGTAGTTGGTTTCTGAAACATTCAAGATCCAACCTCGAGGGCTATAAAACACTTTTATCTACAGTAGATAATTACGTTAGAGCATAATGCGATAGTTATTTTTAATTTGAACCTCTTTCTTAATAATATTTATTGTGCTTTAGCTTTGTGTTAATGAGGGTGAAGTTTGTATTGCTGACCAAACGGGACCGCTGTTTACTATGAAGTGAAAATTAATCATGAGATAACCGAAGGACCTTCATCCTTTACCCTAACTCCAATCTTTAAATGCCTCGAGAAGGCGAAATAACTATTTCATTCAAAGCATTATATTTTTTGGCTATCAATTTTGTTGCTTATTGAAAAAAACATTTTGGACCAAATTATGGCGTGTATGAATTATTTTAAAGGTACTTATAACCACAATTGTGTTAAATTCTTAGAACTTAATTTAATTTTAAATGTAAATTGATTTACAAAATACACAATTGATTTTCCAGGTAAATTGCCTTTTACCAAATATATTAATAAATCACACACCCGTTTAACGTTGGTGTGGTAAAGCCGGTCTTGAGCTAAGGATGCTTAATATTTAAGAGTAAGTCTGAATATAAATCAAAAAAGGTTATGGGTAAAGAAATTCATGATTTACTTTAAATAATGTGAGGTTGAACGAATGATATATAGATTGTGGGAACCACGTGTATTCTCAATACCTACCGCACAAGAAACTCAACCTGCTTCAAAGGAAGGTACTGGAATTGGGGAAGAGGAAGGTGGGGAAGTACCTGACTATTCAGGTCTGTTGACCAAACACGACTAAAGCCATTTCAAGCAACGATTCTATTCCAAGTAGACTACTGAGATCTACCACTATATATCATTAACATCCCCTAATGCCTGGTCGTGAATTTCGTCTGAAAGGGGGATGAAAATACATACAAATTTTAAATAATAAAATCAGTTCGACAAAATATTACACTTGGTGTAATGAGACATTGACTACTTACCTCTCATCCCTGACTTACTTCGGTGACATTTAATTATTATTTTTTTAATAAAAAATAAATTAATTCTTTCACATTTCGTCACTGGTCACAGTGGTCACTCAGCCGGGTAACAATAGGTAATATAATATAATATAACAATAGGGTTAGGACCCCCACTATTTATATTTATTACATGAAAAAAGTCACCGGAGATCAAAGAGTCATCTATTTTTTTTACTTCGAACTAGCTCAGGGAATCGCTTGTAAAAGAAAGTCAGCTGCATATTAGATGATGTAGAATTCTCCCGTCTGGAACCCACACCACAATATTCACGTACAAGCCATTGAAAGAATACAAATAAATTCTTACGATTTCATAAAAAAATTAAATTAAACAAATTTAAATTGTCGGACAGCAGGATTTTCACTGACTTGGTATTTCTATATAAACTTCTAAATTATGCATTTAATAGTCCAGAATTGCTTGCATTGATAAGCTTTTGGATTCTTCTAAATAATACTAGAAGTAGGGATTTATTTCAGTGTCGAATTTCTGGGATTAACAACCATATGTATTCTTCATTGCCCAAAACACTTAGGAGGGAAATAATTATACCTAGTCAGTGGAAATCTTTAATTTATCATTCAACAAATACAAAAGATTGTTACTATTGCAGTTTAGTTATTTATAAAAAAAGAGTGTATTTTTTTACTATCGATATGTAAAAAATATGCCCGTAAAAAAAGGCCGTTAATAAATAAATGATAGTTTATTTTTATTGTAGTGCTTTGTAAATATCCAGATATGTGGCGGATAGAAATTTTATACCCAAAGCACGCGTCGTGTAGGAAAACAGATTTATTATTATTTTGGTAGACAAGAAATAAGGAAGACATAAAATAATACCAGAGTTGTGGTTGAAAAACAATTCATAATTATCAATTAATAATTATAACTGTTGGTTTTACAAATAAAATAAAAATAAAAATAAAATAAAATAAAATCAAAAAATGATCATTGTCTTTATTACAATAGAAAAATAAAACACTTCATCGTAATGTTTAGTATAAATGAAAGAGAGGGCATTATTTGTTGGATACAAAGCGGATTCGATAAACGCAACCGGAAAAGTGGTAAGATATGCACGACACACGGTAATATATTAAAAGCGCGCCTACATATCATCCAGAAAGGCTTTGTTCTTCCTCTTATCTTTGCTGGCAGCCTGCTTCTCCAGATACTTTACACCCCTCTCGAAGGCTTCGTTTACATTTATTTTTTTGCCATCGTTTTTACCCTTCTTGTCGATCGGCCCGAAATAATCGTAAGTCGACGGAGGTTCTATTTCCGCACCCGTTCGACCAGATCTTTTAGATTCTTCTACTTTTCTTACAGTACTGTCATCGTCTTCATCGCTACATTCATTTCTAATCGGGACAGTTTCAAAGGAAGGTTCAGATGTTACATTAACTGTAGGATCGAAGTACTTGGTTTTAATTGCTTCGATGGAACTTTTCTTGGTCGTAAAAAATAGAGATCTGTCAGATTGGTCAGAATATGACGAAGAGGGGGTTTCTTCGGTTTGTTTGCGGACGTCTCTCCAGGTTAGGTTTTTATTTAGTGGGTTTCTGTCGCCTTCTGTGTCGTAGAAGAAACCTTTATTATCAAATGCTCTCGAGTCGCCTGTTTTCTGTTTAGAAGTAACGGATTCAGGAGGAGCGAATTCATCCGGTCTTTCTTTCCGCTTCCTGTCTACCCACTGTTCCTGTGTCAGTTCCACGTGCTTGTTCCTGGTTACATCCTGATCTTCTTTCCCTAAGTCCCACTCTCTAATCATCTTCTCTCGCTCCTTTTTGGCAATGACTTCCTTTACCTCTCGCTGTTTCCTGGCTTCCTCCGCAACTTTTTCGCTGGAAACTCGTTTTTGCTCCTCAACGAAGTCTAACAGCATAGCAGTAACTGCAGACTTTGGATCTGGAAAAGGAAAAAAAAAACTAAATGAGTTTTAAGCACAAGCTAGTCACACCCAAGAAATATATACATAATGTAAGAAAATTCATATAAAATTCGCATTAAACATTCAATTTCAAAGTATTTAAATTTTTGATTCTGAATTCTTGATATATTGATAGCGTTTTGATGTGTTAAACGAGTTCTTATCGTTTTTAACATTTGTGTTTTTAAGTTTAATTAAACTTCATTTTAATTTATGGTATTTGATAATTCATTCGTAAGTCCAAACACCTGTCAGGCGTAATAACAATTACACAGCAGAACTTGTTTATGAATAAACAGTATTTTTATTAATTCAATAAAAATACTATTAAGCAACAAAAAAACTTGCTACCATAAAAAAGAGCTCTTATCGTGTTGAAAAAATTTTGAACATAAATAAATTTATTTTGTCAAAAATATAAATCGAATAAAATATTTTAAACAGATTTAAAATATGATGAAGAATGGAATTAGGACGGTTTATCAATCAACGAAGAATGTCATAAAATTTTCCTCGATGGCTTTGTACTTTTATAGTATAATTATTATAATATACAGTTTTTACTGGAGGTTCCATCGCATCTTTTGCCATTTATGAATTAATTTATGAATTGGATATGTTACCTGGTGCTTCCTCCGGCGGTAAGCCCGCCCTAGCGCGCTGCCTAGCGCGCGCGGCCTTCAGCCGGGCCTGCAGCGCGTCCTCGCGCCGGGCACGAGTCTCGGCAGCCGCCAGACGCGCGCGCTCCGTCTCGACGCGCGCGGCAGAGAGGGACGCCTGTTGTCGGGCGCGCTCGTTGGCGTCGCCGCTGAGCGCGTAGTAGCCGACGCCGTGAGCGCGGGCCTCTGTGGAAACAGAAAAGGAACGTTTGTTAGGGTAAAATAACACAAAACCAATATTTCATTGAATAATAGGTACACGCAGTTCGGAAACTCATACTTCCATAACTTCCATTTACCCCTCTCCACACACCCTTAATTATCTTGAAGTGTGTAGGGAGGGGGGAAGGGAACACAGAATTAGGCAAAAGGGAAGATGAGAGTTAATTTATTTTATTTTAATGGGAATATTTATTAGCTGACAACACAGCACACATATATAAAAATCGGAAACTTTGAAGGGTGCAAACCACTTCCTTTCTAAACTTAAATAACTTTTAATGTTTACCTCATGCAAAAATGAAAGGCATTCAATTAAGCGTGCTAATAATAGAAAAAAAACCATGTTAAAGAAGTTCGGTATCTACTTTGTGTGATTATTATACTAGGACAATTTAAATCATTTTGTGATTAGTGTCGACTGATATTTGTTATGTCACTCTTGTCGAAGAGTGACAAGCATTACAACATGACCGTTATACTTCACAGATTATCATAATTTGATTAAAAGCTGAATAGCGCCGAAAATCAGCGTTAACATAGACCGTTAAAATACAACTATTCATGTTGAAATACTTACTGATATATTATAACAATATAGGAAACTAATATTCAATGCAACTTTCATGGATTATCTAAAAGTAGTGAGAGTTCGTATAATTCAATGTATAGTATGTACAGTACATGTATAACCTACAATAAAATATGTACTCGTATAGATTCATACACATAATCTCTTGTAGCAATTTGTGCCGGCATTTTCCTGGTCCAAGAAAATTCCAGAAAGCACCCATTGTGATTTGCAATGTGTACCGTGAACTATATAATATGTACATATGTTGTAGCACGAAGCTATGAAGTTTGTTGTGCACTTATTTATTATACCAATAAAGTGTATCTAATCGGGCAATCGGTTCACTCGGGTGCCGATATGGTGAGTTGGTGAGTTGGTGAGTTGGTGAGCCGACCCAGTTGTGTCAATACTCGCCCTGCACGAGTGATTTGGCCCATTATGTATTGAGGAGAGGTCAGTCGGTAGTACCCACTCGCCCGCACTAAGTATACAGGATGTTGTAAACATAGATGACAATCATTAAATTGATTATTTTAGAGTATCTTATTTTGCGACAAAACAACATTTTTATTTCAAAAAATGAAATTTTGCGCAGTTGAACGGGAGGAAGGTCAGTGTCTACACGCGATTTCGAAAAACTACCGCCACCCTCTTTTCTAACTTTTGAAGCATAATTTTTTGCTTTATTTTGCATAGTTGACGTTAAAATAAGAGAAAATAGTGTCTAAATCTGATTTTGAAAAACTTAAAACTTGCGTAAAACCCGGGAAAAGTCGGGGACTGCAGCTAGTGGATATTACACAATAGAAATGTAGATTTCCATGTAGATTTTAATGGAAACCAACGTAGCCTTTTGTTTCCAGTTCATTTAGAACGCGTTCTGTCTCTCATACACTTGCCTGACATCACATGTGGCTACTCCATTTGAATTTCGTAACGATGATGAAACACAGTTTTTTTATATTGGAAATTTAAGGCCCAAATGGACAGACTTTTGGATCACGAAACATACCGGCATCGCATTTTTTATACTCTTCTTTATTCTATAACAGCCGCAATGTTAGACATTAATCAACAAACGCTGTCTGTCGAACACGCTAATATTTGACCATAAAATGCCTTTCTCGTTTAGTTTTTTTTTATTATTTATTACCGAACACGCATACTCGATAGCAAATCCGATATTAAGAACTCATTTTTAGACAAGAAAAAAGAATAAAATAAGAAAAAAGTATATTACAAAATTATAAAAGGAAACGATACACCACAGAAGAGAATAACAAGGCGGTGATTTCACTGTAAGTTATTCAATGTTTTTGAAGTGAAACTTCTTTACGCGCGTTATGCATTTTCGAGGACCGGAGTAAAACCGACTCATGACCGTCACGAAAAACCGTGATCATTTCGCTATAGGAGTCTAGCTAATATTATATACCTAGTTTAGGTCACTCTCCAAACTCAGCTTCGCTGTCTAGAGGCAGAGCGCCCGACTCTCGTCGTGAAGAACCGAGGTTCAATCCCCGCTTTAACTATTTTTCTTTTTGTGATTTTTTTAATACGAGGAAAAGTGATAAAATGCTCTCGTGCTGCGACTCTTAGATATTTTGACTATATGATATTTTGGTCGAAATATAGCTTACAAATCGAGCCGGTAGAGTCGCTCGGTATTTTGATTAATTATTTTTATTTTGAATCATTAAAATTACTATTCAAGGCCGAAAACGCGACTAATTACCCTCGCAGACGTGCGTGATAAGTTTTTTTAGTAAAAAACACCGCCGTAAGTGATTTTTTCAAAATTTAGAAACGTTTTTCAAATTCAGACTCCATACGGGTATGAGACTTTTAAAACACGATAGATCTTTTCCAAAACGGACAAATATACGAAAATATTTTGAAAAACGACAGATATGACTTCACACTGCCGATATATCTTCGATTCGACCCTATATAAAGCGTTAACGAGACGTTATGTGATAGGAGGTTCTCGTCGCGCGAGATACCTCTCCTCGCGGTCTAGAGGCAGAGAGTTCGACACTCGTTATGCAGGACCCGGGTTCGAATCCCATATTTTTATAACTTTTAATTTTTTTTAATAAAATGCTACTTATAAATATGTCAATATTAGGAATGTAGATAAACGTTCATTTGTTAACAACACGCCTATAAATAAATTTATGCTTTTTAAAACTATAATGTACAGCATTCTGAATAATAATAATATGAAATGAAAAGAGAGAGAGAAGAATACTAAAAGTTTCACTTCCGTCGTGCGTAGGCTTGCCACACACTGTATTTTTTTCTAAACAAGGACCAAGGTTATGAACGATCAATTAGATCCTGCTTCGATCAAACATGATTTTAAAATACCGAAAACCGTCTGAAGGGTTAACGTAACTTACTTTATAGTGTACGCGTTCATGGATGGCGTTAATTTAATTATTTTACGAAAATACACTTTGTGGAAGTTACACTTAAAAAATATTAAGAAGAATTATTCGTTTGCGCCAGTAAATACGCATTTTCACATTCAATTCTTTCAAGAAAGGCAGACAAATACAATGTTGGATTGAATCACCGACAGACAACTTAATTGTTAGCTGTCTAGATCTTGTGAGTCAAACGGTCGTCTGTAAATTTACATAGATCACATTTCTAGGGATGATCTACTCAGTGGTATCATAAACAATATTAATTTCGGTTGTGGGTCTATCTGTCTTTGTGTAACTGGTTAAATGAACACGGAGTTGTTCTGATTTTAAGTGTCATTTACAATATTGGAACTGATTTATTTATTTTTATTAAAAAAAATTGAAAGTAAGTATTAAACAGATTTAAACCAAAATTGTAAACATGGTTATATTATGCACAGCTGAAACATATTATAATAAATATGGATAAGTAGTAAGTACTTTCCTTCCCACTATGCGTCGAGAATAAGCTGAAATTCCATTTGTGAATACATTATGGCATTATGGTCGAGTCAACATTAGTTTCTAACTTGATTTGTTTCTAGAATTCAGACAAGCGAAGAAATATTTACGCATATAAATGTTTCAGATGCTTTAATTAAATACTGCGAGTAGAATACATCTTGGCCTTTGAAATAATCGAGTATTTTTTAGATAAGTCTTTTTATAACCCCAAAAAAAAAATGTATAAGGCCTATGAAAACTGCTTTAAAGTTCAAAATCTCCTACTTACGAACCCATTTTCGGTTATGATTTTATTGTATAATGTGGCAAATTGAGTTATTTATAAAATGATAGGAAAAAAATTTAATATTTATGGCTGAACATCCAAATGAAATGTGTATTTCTTTCGTTTGACATTCTTAAATAATAATAATAATTGTATGACTTGTATAGCGCCGTTTTTGTGCAAAATCACCTCAAGGGCGCTGGTTATTCTTGACAAGAAAAGTCAGCTTTTCAAGTAAGAAAATAATAAAAAATATTTATAAAAATTTGGGGGTAAATGAATAAAATAGGTTGACATTTGACACTTAAACATTCATTAGAATACCTTCGGCAGTGTTACTACACCCTGTATACGGAGTCAGGTGGACCGCCTAGTCCGAATGAGTTATTACCCCCGTTCACCCGCTTTTCAAACACTCCGGCACGTTTTCAATGGGGTACGAAGTTTTTGAGTTATCACAGTGCGCTATGTACATAATGCTTGAAGTACATGAAGGTAAAACGCTCCGTTTACCACCTTATAATAGAATGAACAATTTACTTTATATTACAAAACAAATAAGTTGATTACATCAAAAGTGGTCATTCTTGATAAAAGCTTTGTTGTCAGTACCTACCTAAGCGTATTTTAACGCGATTTAGTTTCCGATTCTGAAAGAATGAATGAATATGACAGAAATGCGTCATAACGTTTAAAAAACCGTATTTTTGGCGACCAAAAATAATAAACCCTATTTTTTTAGGCTCAGTGAATTAAGGCTAAGTCAGATGGCTTAAAATTTCAATGTTTTATAGCTGACAAACGCGTGACGTATTGAAGAAATGAAAAAGACGCATTTCCCAAGAATCAGAGAAAAAATCCTTGTAAGACAGATTGAAAAAAGAGAATATACCTTTATAATAGCAATACTTTTATATAATAAACGGAGAAGATAACGCATGTAAACCTGGAATTAAGGTGAAATGGATTATTATTTTAACCATCGTTAAATGGTGGCGGTATGAATTACTTAAATGTGGCATATGGATTACTATCTACCGTTCTTTCCTTTCAGACGACAATTTAAGTTGCGTTTCCAAAACCAGCTTATATAATATTATTGGTTTCGGAAACGTAACTTAATTTTTATTTAAAATAAAACAAAAACATCACAATTTACTGAAAATTTTAGTGGGTAGAAACAAAAAATATTTCACATTTATTTATGATTTTTGTATTTGGCTTCCACCTAATTCTATAAAATACCAAATGAAACCAGCGGGTCTGTTCTGTTGGTACTGTCAGTTAAATAGGCACACATTATGTTCGTTGATGTCAAATTTGTTATCACAACTAGTCAGAGAAATACTACGGACTAGATTTAAAAAAATTATTTCTAGCATTATTATCTATTAAATATAATATCATATATATTATAATGCTAGAAATTTTATTTTATTTTTTTATATATTCAATAATATTGTTATTGGGTTTTTAAAAACAGTTTATTTTTAAACAAGTTCTGCTGTGTATTTATTATTACGCGTGACAGCTGTTTCGCCCTCTGAAGGCATTATCAAACTGTGGGTAGCCCACTTACAGACGATACATTTATATTCGTCAGTATGTCAGTTACGGACACCATATCTCTCACGAATACAAAACTAACTCCGGGATTCCCCAGGGATCGAATCTAGGACCCCTTCTCTTTCTCTTATTCATCAATGACATTGGCAACACTATAAACCACTCAAAATATCTCCTTTTTGCTGACGATATAAAACTTTTCAAAGCAATCAAAAGTTACATCGATTCCATTCTTCTGCAGAACGATCTTGATTCTCTTGTCAAATGGTCGGAACTGAACAACTTACCCTTCAGTATTCAGAAATGCAGTGTCGTTACATTTACAAGGTTCAAAGATACATTCCTGTTCCCCTACCACATTAATAAACATGAATTAACACGTAAAAATGAGATTCGAGACCTTGGCGTAATTTTTGAAGCAAATCTCTCTTTCAAATCCCATATATCTGATATTGTCTCCCGTGCCAACAAAATGCTTGGATTTGTTCTTCGTAATTCAAGATCATTTACCAACGGAATTGCAATCCGAAGAACGTATGAAGCACTTGTTCGCAGTATCTTGGAGTAGAGCTCCATTATTTGGGCCCCTTCTGAGCAAAACCATATTCTCGAAATAGAAAAAGTACAAAAGAGATTCATGCGTTACCTATATATGAGGGAATATATGTACTACCCTTTCCTGTATCCATCCTTATTCTTAGCAGGAATGCTCGATCTTAATACATTAGAAGCCCGCCGAAAAATATTTTTAGGAAAACATTTTTTTAAGATAATCTCTGGAACTATACATAATCCACCTATTTTGAAAGAGATTAACTTATATGTCCCAGACAAGTATACTCGTGGAAGGTCCCATACCCTTTTTTATGCCCCAAAAGCGAGGACTTCTGCCTATCAGAACGCCCCAGTCAACAGAGCGACTGAACTGCTCAACGAGTCTGCATTGACCATCGACATTTTTAACGTAACCTACAGGCAGTTTAAAAATTATCTTTTGACGTATGTCACAAAGTAGTGAAACTGACCTTTTTATGTGTTTTGCTATACTTTTTGTCTAATTTGTAATCTTCTCCATAATGTATTGGTGAATAACCGTTTTACGGAGAACATGAAAAATAAATAAATAAATAATTAGGTATTTGTAGATAGGTATTTTAATTTCAATAACTGATTTCTTAAGTACTTAATTATGCTATTAAAATAACCCTATGAATCATCGTTTGGGAATAACTAACATAAAGACCTTCAGTCAAATTTAAACACAACAGTAATTGGGGAAACTTTACTGGGGTAATAACCATTAATAATTTCTAACATTTTACTCAGATATAATATATATATATAGCATTGTTGGATAATTAAAAGAAATAAAAATAAAATAGAGATTTAAAAAAATTGGTTTCATCATACTTTATTAATGCGGCCGGCCGAGGCGCACAGTGATCCCAAATCCCGACCTAGCTGGACAAAAATATTTTTTCATGGTATTTGATGCAAAAGGGTAATAAAAAATATACATTTATTTTAGCCATTGTTACAGAATTTTTAAAACAAAATTATTTACTAATAAAATTCGTAAAGTATATATATATATTTTTTTTTTTATTGTGTTTATTTCTTGCTAGAGCAATCCCGATGAGTAACAGAACTCATTTTAGGACAGGAGGAACTTACAATTCATATGTAGGAGGTAGTAGGAACAATTTTACAACGGTATTTTGATATCAAATATAAGTTTCACATTCAATACAGCATAAAAATTAAAAATTAAAATAATGACACGTTAAGAACGTTAAGAATAATGACACGTTAGAACAAACAACAATAGAAAACAAGTACAGAAAGAAAAAAAAAACATGGATAAGATACAACAAGAAATGACAACACAGTTACATATTTTCATTCTTAAATGTAGTTAAAAAATATTCTTTTAAAGCATTGCTTTGCAATTTTTTATTGTGGTGGATGTGTTTGTACATATCTGGAAGCGAATTATATAGTGTATAGGCAATATAGTTCAGTGATTTTAACCCATATTTTGTAGTGTGTGTTTGAGGAATGCGGATTTTATTGTTATTTCGAGTATTGTGGTTGTGGATTTATTTATTTATTTATTTATTTAAGGACAAATAGTCCATTAACAACATATTAATTACACGAATAAGTTTTATAAACAGAGATGACAGTGAAAGGAGAGCATATATAAATGAGGAGCGAAGACAATAACAATGACAATAATAATATAAAGTAAGAATGGGAGATAATAATAAGTCAAAGCATGAAGATGGTTCAAAGGGCATTAGAAATTAGACATTGCGTATTGACTGTCGAAAGTCATTTAGGCATATACCACAAAATTCAATGCTTTGACTTGACAGTGAGTTGACAAGTCTCGACATTCTGGACAAAGGAGAATGGTATCCATAATTGGTAGAATGTTGATTGACGAACAGCAATTCATTATTTCGGAGTCTACGGGAAGGGATGTTGAATTGGATAAGTTGCAACAAAGCAGGTGAGTCTGTAATACCATTGATAATCTTAAATATGCAAATCAGATCAGTGTCCCTTCTACGTTTCTCCAAAGAAGAAATGTTTAAAGTTTGTTCAACTTCATCATATGAGTACTCTCCTCTTTCAAGACCCAACCTCCAAGCGATTCCTCGTAGGAAGCGATGTTGTACGGATTCTATGTGACAGATGTGGACAGCATAGTAAGGAGACCAAATAACACTAGCGTATTCAAGGTGAGGGCGAACTAACGAGCAGTAAAGAGTTTTAAGGGTACTTATATGTTTAAAGTCAGAGGTTATTCTATGAACGAAGCCAAGTAGTTTAAGTGGATGTCTTGATTGTAAAGTGGCTTGATGTTGGTGTGAGTTGATTTTTGGGTAATTTGTAGGATGGTGCTTGTGATTTCATATTTAGGAAGGATTGTAATTGGAAGGATACCAGAAACTGAATAGATGTCCCTAACATGAGTGTCCCATGGAAGTTCAAACACATTTCTGAGAGCTCGGTTTTGAGCCACCTGCAGGTCAGCTATCGATTTCTTTGAGGCAAAACCCCAGATACAGCAGAGATAGGAAAGGTGTGAATGTACCATGGCATAGTATACTGAAGTTAGTAAAGGAATGGGTAGTAACCCTTGAAGCCTATATAGTACACCAGTTATAGGGGTAATTTTCTCTTTTATATGATTTATATGGAGATCCCACGTGAGTTGGGAATCTACGATCAGACCCAAATATTTTGTGTTCATTTTCTTTTCGAGGCAGTTGTCTACAATTTTAATATCGAGGCTGAAATTTTTCTTGTTACCGAAAAGTATATAATGGGTTTTTTTTACGTTAAGAGTTAGTTTGTTTATTCTCAACCAGTTTGTGAGATGGGAAATATCAGCATTCATCTCCGTTTCAAGCTCCGCTAGGTTCAGTTTATTGTAAAAAATTACCGTATCGTCAGCATAAAGTTGTATAGTTCCTTTAATACCCCACTTTGTTATGTCATTCACGTAGATTAGGAATAGCAACGGTCCAAGAATTGATCCCTGTGGTACTCCACATGTTATTTTACCTAATTCACTCATTTCTCCTCCAAATTCTACTGCCGAAAAGCGATTTGATAAATAAGATCGGAAAAGCTCCAGAGGTGTACCAACAATACCCAAATGCTTCAGTTTTTCGATCAATACGTTATGATCCACCGTGTCAAACGCCTTCTTTAGATCAATAAATATTGCCGCCGTAAAATCACCGTCATCTATATGTTTCTGCAGATTTGATATAAAATCGAAGGCTGCACATTTAGTGTTAGATCGTCGTCTGAAACCATATTGTTTTGACGTGAGAATTTTGTTGTGTTCGAGATATTTCAATAGTCTTTCTTTAATGACACTTTCAAAATTTTTAGAGATAGCTGGAAGTATAGAGATTGGACGATAATTTTGGACATTTTTTTTACATTCATCTTTATGTACAGGAATAATTTTTGCAATTTTTAGTTTATCTGGAAATATACCCTTTGATAGAGAGAGATTTATTAAGTAAACGAGGTCATCCACCAGTTCACCCTTGCAGTTTTTGAGAAGGAGAGAGGTTACACCATCGGAACCAGCTGCTGCTTTAGACTTAAGGTTAGATATGATCCGTAAGATTTCCTTTTTATTTGTCCTGATCATGTTAAAAGATTGTTTTGCTTGAGGTTCCGTGTAGATCGTATTTACATCAGTTTTTGAAGATTTTATGACTGATGCTAAACTTTCCCCAACTGAGAGAAAAAATGTGTTAAATGCAGTTGCAATCTCTTTTGGTCCATTTACTTCTTTGTCATTTATGACTAGAGATTTACAAGCTATTATTGGGTTTTGCGAGCTATTTGATAGAATGGAATTGATTGTTTTCCATGTTCGTTGTGGCTTATTAATGTTTTCATTAATCAATTTCGTATAATATTTAGATTTAATGTATCTTCTATAGTTGGTGACAGTATTACGAGCTTTATTTTTTTCTATTGTCAAAGGAATACTTTCTTGATTTTGTTTCCAAAGTTTAAATATACTATTTCGTTTTTTAATAAGTGTATCAAGTTCAGCATCAAACCATGGAGTATTGTTCAGTCTTTTGGTTCGGTTAAGTCATAACGAAGTATTTATTTTAAGTTATTAGTTAAAAATATACTTTTAACATAATATAAGAACAAAACCGAATGACATTTTTTTGTTTATGAACTACTGGCCGAGCCGCTATTGTCATTATTATTAAATGCTAATGTTCCAACAGTGGCTTTGTTAACAGACTTCTTTCTGTATTTTCATCGCTGGAACTTCTGGAATCGATAGTAATTTTAAGACACCACTAGGTAAGACATCGTAATGTATTGTTGATATTTGGGCAGCATCCCTTTTTCCAAGTGACTTCAAGTAGATGTGAGTAGCATGAGATAGTTCTTGTGGACTTCGAGAGTTCAGAAGACATTTCATTTTTCTTGTTTTGCTTTTTGACGAGCATTAACCAATTTTTTTTCTGGTCTACCGCGTAGTTTTTCATTACGCGTCACTACAGGAAGAATAAAACTGTGTTAAGCCATTTTGAGTGTTTAAACTTAAATTTTAAAGTACTTCTTCCGACTTCAAACCATTTTCTATGAAATATTAATAGAAATGAAGCGATGTTTTTCTTAAGTGAACTATCCTGGAGACTTTTAAAACTGTTTTTCTTCAATAAATGTTTTATGTGTTCATAAACACACTGCCGTATTGCAGCACAATTCAATTTTGACGTTCCCTTCACTTCTAGAATCTCCAAAATATCCAAATGATAGATTGTAGGTACAGGCTCTGTAAAAGACAAAAGAGCAAGTTTGAGCAAACAAATTTTATAAGATATTATACATAAAGAATGGTTTTATATGAAACTAGTTTTGTTTTGTGGTACAAATCGGTACACGATTTTGAAAGTTTAGTCAAACTTTGGCAAATAATTGAAAATATTGATACTTTTTTCACGAATTTTAATTAATAATGAAAGTAATGTTGAATAGGCTAATTATAAAATAATTAAATCAATTTGAAAGAACATAAAGAAGACTTTAATTTCCATCTATGCGTAATTTCTCTCTGATTTCAAATAATAACACTAACGATCGAACAGCGTGCACACCCGAAAGCGACTGACCGCTGCAGCGGCCCAGCGCGCTGGGCGAACGATTGGCACGTCCAAAGTGTCGTGTTTACAAGGTTGCTACGTATCGCGCGTATTTTTTTAATTTTTTTATCGATGTGAACATAATACTATGGACATTTATCAATATTGTGAGAATATTTTTGTACATAAATAAAAACATTGTTGAAATCTTTTTGTCTAGCTAGTTTCCTCTAAGGGGACCATAGTGCGGCGTACCGGTTGGTTTGTTATTCGTTTGTGTGTTCTGTCATTTACTTGCTCAATGTTCTGTTTTGTCATAGAACCATGTGTCCGAAGTAAGGTCTCTTACTTTGGGTAAAAATTCTTTCTTGAAAAGATAGTTAATTTTATTGGCCTGTCTCGAGTCTGGAGGTAGAAAGCTCTAATGTAAATTTGCGATATCAGGTTTCTTTCAAATTGTAGAGATCACACTTCTAGGGATTTTGTATTCAATGATATCGATATATGTTTTCGAGGTAATACCAAATTACGCGGTGAAATGTGCCCGAATCATTAAATTCGAGGCGTGTTTCCGAATTCAAACGTTGAAATAATTACTGATGTAATGAATACGAATCCGATTATAATTGGTATATGTAAATACACGTGTGTATACATTTGTGCATGCACCAAGTTTAAACCGAATTAATATAAATATAAATATGGAATTTCCATGTATTAGAAAAACATGATGTTTGTGAAGATTGATTGAAAAGCGACTACATAGGATATGCTAGATTGGTGGCACAATTTATAGGTGGTATATTATCGGGTCCACCACTTTTGCCTTGGTCCAGCAGTCGTTTTTAGTTCAGTCAAGATATCATTATATTCTATGTGAATAAGAGATAAATTAAGATTACGATCAGTAATAAAATTTGATCTAGCATTAACAAAAGTTGGAATATCAGTTATAACCACTTTTAAAGAAGTCAACAATACGTTGAGTGTGATTAGCTTTTTTGCATGCATATTTCAAGTTGGTAGGTATACCCAGATTGTCATTTTTCGTTGATTTTACATACTTCCAAAAATATTTTACATTATTGTTTATTGAGTTTTTCAACATTATTAATAAAATAATTGTAGCATATTTTTTGTACAATAATTTTAGTAGGATTTTAATATTTATAATATTTTTAAATTCAATGTAATTTGATAAAGATCTCTCTTTTTTATATTTCTTATGTTAATCCATTTTAAGAGCAATTAATTAAACTAAATCTTTACTGAACCACCTCTGATACATAGATTCTTTAAAATGAACGAGTGGAATAAAATTCAAAATAATTTCATCCAGCAAAGCGTAAAATAATTCCACATTTTGATTAATGTCAGCATTTTTTTCCCAAGAACTCAACGTCTTCATAATGTTAATTGTGGACTGATATATTGAAATTCGGAGCGATATCCACAGTTCCAATAATAGTTTTCTTGAATTTACCACGTAACATTACGAATATTTGTTCAACGTCACTAATTTAAATTTTAAATACTTTTAAGTAAGAAATATGTTTGTGAACCGCTATCACTCTATCGACTCCACCTCCTCTTGTATTGGAGCTGGTATTCGGATTCCGGTCTACTCGGTAGATATGGTGATTGTGTAATCCAAGTTCAGGTGAGAAGATTGATTTTATTAACCAGGTTTCAGTTAGCACGATTAAGTTATGTGAGAAAGTCGGGGCACTTATTCTGAATTCCTTTGGTTTAGTTCTGATGCCCCTGACATTCTGGTAGCAGACGATACGTTAATTTAGCTGGAGTTTTTCAAAACATTCACAATTTTAGGAAATTTATTAATATGTTTTATGGTTAAATTAGCTTTACCACTTTTCTTTCTGATTTCCAGTTCTTCCCGAAGCATCATCATATATCTTGAACATTTAAGGAATTATCAATATTTTTAAGGGTCGTAGTAACCTTGTTGACATCATCTGAAATATTAGTTGAGGTAATACCTGACGTAATCTCAGGGACATTCAAGAGAATTAAATTTTCGCACGGATACTATCGGATTATATCGATACCTCGATGTATAAAATGTTTATAATATTACTACCCGTGTTCAAGATTGGCTATTTGAAAGGGGGCGAGCTTTCTTTAAAAAATACATGAATTCCTAATACTGCATATTACTGAATTAAAATGTGACCATACATAAACAGGTATACTTCTATGTAAGTACGTAACACGATTAAACCGTGTTAAAAATAATAATGTAAAATAATTGGTATAATTTTACATGCATTTTAATCTCACTTTAATGATTAAGATTTTTATTTCTATTTTCTTTAAAATATATTTTTATCAATCAGTTTGATCTTTGTTTTTATTTCTAATGTGGTTTCTATAATAATGAGTTTTTTGTTTTAACATAAAATGTCTTTTATTATTTGTTCAACAAAATATTATTTTCCTATCACCAAAATTGTAATTCAAAAGAATTTATAAACAAAAAATAGACTTTGGTTTGGTAAAACCCTTCAAGCCACAAAATGAAAATTTACAGAAGACGATAGAAACAACTTCGTAATACGTAGAAGGTCGATATTTATTTTTCAAAAATTTAATGTAAACCTCTCAAAAATATTATATTACCATGAGAGCCTATATAGAAATGATTATGAGAGGTTTGAGGGTTGAGTAATTTCTTCCACGGTTTTCTTGAAATAACATAAGCGTGTACGCATACGTTTGATTTTTAGCATAAAAATGCCTTAATCAGCCAAATTAATTACCATGTTGGGCACTTTGAAGACTATCCTTCTTGAAATCACTGAAAAGTAACATTTCTTAAAAATATGGCTCAAATACTCAAATGGTTTTACCGTAACACAGTCCATATTCTATTAACCATACAACTTCCCAACTTTAGAAATATTTCGGAAATTTAATGTAACAACTGTTACAGAATTGTATAAAAGAAACGCCTTATATAATATATTATTCATAAATAATATTTCGTCAATAAAATTCACCCATTAGATAGCATAATAATAAATAATAATACTTGGATGACTTGTATAGCGCCGTTTTTGTGCAAAAACACCTCAAGGGCGCTGACGCAATCGATTTAAAACAAAGGGCCTAATAACCACACCAATGCTAAGAACGACCATAGCCCAGCACCACTACTTGTTTTTAGGTGTGAAATGGTACAGTATATTATTGCCCAAAAACAAAATAAAGGTAACAGAAACATTGAAATTTGAACAATTCGAAAAGAAAATTAACTCCACGAAAGCATACAATCTATACTATCAAGCATTAAAAAAAACTTTAATTAATAATAATTAAAAAGTTAATAATACTGTTCCGTAACGCCGATTGTTTTTGACAGGCCGTGTACTAACCAATCGTATCGTCAGAATTTGAACTGTGTAGTTTAAGTTCGCACAAGTCAGCTAAAACGACGGAAAGCCGTGAGCCGAGCCAGTTGCAAGAACATCGTTTGTCCTGTCAAATATCGATCCCCGGTTGTGTTATCGGAATAATCATAATACGTATTTATTATTGCAATTTAATCTAAAATAACGAGTGATAACGAACGACAATCCCGTTCCAGTGTTGACAGATGAGGCTTATGCAGATTTCACCATCATTTCACCGGTAAGTTGATTGTGAAGTAACGTTACGCATTGTGTTTCCGCATTCGCCTGTCAAAGCCATATAATTAATTTATACTTTATCTGTGTGGAATAGCCCTGTAAAGGGCGGCTATTCCAACCCCTGTTCGTTTTTCGAACATTTTTGGTTCCGAAACTAGGGAACTTTAAGATTATAATCTATCTATGCCAAAACGGATAGTGCTGTGGAATGTTTCTTAAATTTTGAATAATAATCAATTCGAACAGTAATTAGGTAGGTACCTAGCTCTTGAGTATTTACGACCTACCGCGCATATAATTATAATAGATTAAATTATTATCATTTATTTCGTTTCGTTTTTGGGTACGTTTCCAATCGCGTTTATTCAACATGGCCCCAGCCATTCAAACATTGCGCCGGAAACGGACATTAGCGAATAATAGGTTAGTCAAGACACATGAAATAGCAAAAAGCGCTTTGCACAATGCAACTAAGTGCAACTTACTGTTAGCGCATTATACTACTCTGGAAAAGATAGTTCTTGAATTTGAAACGTCTCACGCGGAAATATTAGCTTTAGATGACACAAACGAAATTGATGAGGATAAAATTCGCGAAACCTTTGACGAGATGTATTATCAAATTGTCGAAATTTACCAGGAGTTAACCAGTCAGCCTCTCGATTGTAAGACCGCGAATGCGTGCACAAACGTTAAATTACCAAAAATAAACATTCCAATATTTTCTGGAAATGTCAAGCAATGGCCCGAATTTTACGACATGTTTAACGCTCTGATTCATGAAAACAAATCTTTATCCAACATCGAACGCATGCAGTATTTGTTCTCATGTTTATCTGGAGAAGCTTTAGGGTTAATTCGGACATTTCCAGTACAAGGAGCTCACTACGTTGAAGCATATCAAAGATTAATCGCGCGCTATCGTAACGCGCGTGAACTCGCATTTACGTGTTGGCGGGAAATGCTAAATTTAAATTTTCCGCCCAACGATCCTTTTGAATTCCGTCGCGTTTTCGATGTATTTAATGAGGATTTAACAATTTTAAAAGAATTGGATCTCCCAACAGATAATTGGGACTTCGTGCTTTGTTATTTAATTCTGTCGAAATTAGATTCACCTACAAGATGCGCATTTGAACAACTTCAGTCTCCTACCAAGCTGCCTTCATATTTGAAACTCAAAGAGTTTCTTTATAACAAATGCGAAGCTCTTGTTCGAGACTTACATTTTTCGACTCGCGATAGCAGTACTATTGACAAACCTCTTGAACGGAACTCTAATCAGGCTGCCAAAAAACTCACTTCAGCGCTTCTTTGCGATCTTAAGAAAGGACAGCCTAAAACAAATAGGTCCTCGAACTCCACCACTTATCTGAAATGCTCCTGTTGCGGGGAAGACCACTCCATTTCCAAGTGCAAGGTATTTGCACTCAAGTCAGTTCAGGATCGCCTACAGTTTGTTCAATCACACCGTTGGTGTTTCAATTGTCTCCATTCTTCTCATTATCTTAAAGATTGTAAATCTTTGTTTACATGTCAAAAATGTCAGCAAAAACATCATACTTTGCTCCATCGAGACGAAAACGCTTCTTTGGAAGATCAGCATCAACACCCCACGACGTCTACGGACCAGGAGCCTTCTTCCGACTCTAAAATTCAGGTCCTCACCAACTTAGGAGACAAGTCCATAGTACTATTGTCAACCGCCAATGTTGGCATTCGCGATTCATCCGGCCGTTTCCAAACCTTTCGCGCATTGATCGATTCGGGCAGTCAAGCTCACTTCATCACCGATCGTGCTGCGGAGCTCGTAGGCATCCCTCGTCAAGCCAGTTCTCAGAGAGTTAGCGGCTTAGGCCAATCTTCCACAACCACGTCAGGAGTCATTCAATTAGAGATCGGTGTTAAGGGACGGGTTCTCTTCAACATCAAGGCACTTACGCTGCCTAGTATCTGTGGCAACATGCCGACTGTTCGTCTAGATAAGTCATCGTGGCATCAGTTGAGAGACTTGCCTCTTGCCGATCCTGACTGTCACAAACCGGGACCGATTGATCTTCTTCTGGGTGCTGAGGTTTTCTCTTCTCTTCTGAGACCTGGTAATGTGAATGGTGGTCCACGTCAGCCATCAGTTTTCAATTCTGCATTCGGTTGGCTTCTTCTAGGTTCAGATGGTTCGGACACTGCTCACGAAACGAAATCTTTCATCGTTACTAACGAGGACCGGCTCCACGAAGAGGTCCAGCGACTGTGGGAGTTAGACACCATTCCCCAGTCTTCACACCTCACTCCTGAGGAACAACTTTGTGAACAAATGTACTGCACCGACCACTCACGGGACGGATATTCGGGAAGATACATCGTATCCTTGCCTTTCCGAAAAAGGGGAAGGGATATCTCTTTTCCAGGGTCGCATGAGATCGCTTTACGTAGATTCCATTCCCTCGAGCGCGAACTCATAGCAAATCCAACCTTACGTGAACAATATTCTGCTTTCATGACTGATTATTTATACAGTGGTCCCATGACTCGTGTCCCTGGAAAAGATTTGCACAAGGGAAAGTATCACATACCTCATCATTGCACTCTTCGTCCAAGCAGCGCTAGCACTAAGTTAAGAGTGGTTTTCGACGCCTCAGCGACGGATGTGAACGGATCCTCGTTAAATGATACCTTGCTTATCGGTCCAAAGCTTCAAAAGAACCTGCTGGAGCTTTTGCTGAAATTCCGTATACCATCGGTAGTGTTTACTGCTGATGTACGACAAATGTATCGCCAAATATTGGTTCAAGAACCAGATTGCGCTTTCCAAAGAATATTTTGGCGTTTTCATTCGTCGGAACCCATCCAAGAGTACCAACTAAACACTGTAACCTATGGTGTCTCCTCTGCCCCATTTTTGGCTTGTCGTACTGTCAAACAGTTGACCAAAGATGAAGGTTATGATTTACCGCTAGCGCGTCGTGTACTAACTTCGGATATTTACATAGATGACATCGTCACCGGTTGTAACAGCTTAGAACAAGCTCAACAAACGAAAACCGAAGTTATCGAGCTGTTCAAACGAGGTCAATTCGAATTGCGGAAGCGGGCTAGTAACAAACCAGAATTACTCGCCGATCTGCCTCCGGAATACTGCCTCAATGACTTGGTGTCCATGGATGTTGATAACTCTCACATTCTCAAGGTATTGGGATTAAAGTGGGAGCCACGACATGATACATTTTCATTCGAAGTCCTGTGCCTCGATCGCGAGTGTACTAAACGCACTATCCTCAGTGAAGTCGCTCGGGTTTTTGACCCTCTCGGTTTTCTATGCCCTTTGACGTTTTTCGCCAAATCCCTAGTACAAAAGTTGTGGGTTCTAAAGGTTGGGTGGGATGACACCCCCCCTGTTGACATTGTTCGTCAATGGGATCGTTATACTAAACAATTACCGCTCTTGAAGTCGTTCAAAATCCCTCGATGGGTGTCATTCCCTCACATGGAGTCGTGTCAACTTCATGGCTTCTCAGATAGTTCGGAACTTGGATATGGCGCGGTAGTTTACTTGCGAATCACGGATGTTGACGATAAAGTCCAAATATATTTGGTTTGCGCCAAATCTCGAGTCGCCCCAACAAAAAAGATTTCGTTGCCTCGCCTTGAACTGTGTGCGGCAGTTCTTCTAGCAGATCTATTAAAATTCGTCAAAGATTTATACGTACCATTGCTTCCGATCTCCAATACCTTTGCGTGGTCGGATTCAACCATCGTGCTCGCTTGGTTACGTTCTCCTTCGGGTCGCTGGAAGACTTTCGTAGCTAACCGTGTCAGTCACATTCAAGATACCCTCGAAGGGATTTCTTGGCATCACGTGTCATCTGGAGATAATCCAGCGGATGTCGCTTCTCGTGGTCAATCTCCAGCCGATCTGATCGATAACACGTTATGGTGGGCGGGGCCTTCGTGGCTGATCCAGTCATCCGATTCTTGGCCGTCTTTCGATGGCAATGTCGACGAAATTGAACTTCACTCTGAGGAACGAGTTCGATCGTTATTTGTCCAACAGGACGAAAATCTGGTGGACCTATTACTAGTTAAATTTTCTTCGATTCGGAAAATCCAACGCATTCTCGGTTACTGTCTTAGATTCATCTACAACCTACAGAATAAAGAATCTCGTCGTTTGTATCTTCCATTAAACCGTGCCGAAATTCACACTTCACTTTTGACAGTAGTTAAACGCACTCAACATGTACATTTTAATGATGATATCACACGCTTGAAAGAGGGCAACCTTATGTCGAAACAAATGCGGAAGCTTAATCCCTTCATTGACGACCACGGTGTGCTCAGGGTGGGTGGCAGGTTATCTCAATCTGGGCTCGAATTCGAGTATAAACATCCTGCCCTATTTCCTCGCGAATCTAAGCTTACTTCTCTTGTGATAGACGCTCTACATCGAGAACATTGTCATCCAGGCCCCAACGGCGTTGTTCGTATCGCTACGGTTCGTACATCGAATGGTTCTCTTCTCACGAGACCATTAACCAAATTATGTCCATTGCCTAGTCAATGTGACTAATCATCTTCGCTTCCACGGCGCATTCTTTCTTATCATTTTCATTATTATTATTAATATATATATTTTTTCTTTTTCTTCTCTCTTTTCACTATTTCTTCGTTCACGCAACGTTCCACAGCATTGCCCGTTTTGTTTCTAAATTTTCTTTAAAATACACGTTGTTGTATTTTGGTGGGCGGAATGTTCCGTAACGCCGATTGTTTTTGACAAGCCGTGTACTAACCAATCGTATCGTCAGAATTTGAACTGTGTAGTTTAAGTTTGCACAAGTCAGCTAAAACGACGGAAAGCCGTGAGCCGAGCCAGTTGCAAGAACATCGTTTGTCCTGTCAAATATCGATCCCCGGTTGTGTTATCGGAATAATCATAATACGTATTTATTATTGCAATTTAATCTAAAATAACGAGTGATAACGAACGACAATCCCGTTCCAGTGTTGACAGATGAGGCTTATGCAGATTTCACCATCATTTCACCGGTAAGTTGATTGTGAAGTAACGTTACGCATTGTGTTTCCGCATTCGCCTGTCAAAGCCATATAATTAATTTATACTTTATCTGTGTGGAATAGCCCTGTAAAGGGCGGCTATTCCAACCCCTGTTCGTTTTTCGAACAAATACTATGTTATAACATGGTATTATTACAATATACCAGTTATAATTATGTTTGTCGTCAATTTGAAGATTGAATTATGTATATCGAATTAGGTTTGTAGTTTTTTTAACAAGATTGATTACACATCACCTTTCAAACATTATTTCCTTTTTGTATATACTTACTCCTCCCATAAACACGAGCTTCTGGAGCTCACTTTATGGAGTAGTAGAATAATTAGGAAAAAAAATATTTTGCATTCTTGTATTATTTTTTAATAAATAAATTTAAAAGTAAAATAATAATTTAACACGTACATTATGTCGATAATCTAATTGAACACCTACATTAAGTCGATATTCTAATTGAACACCTACATTAAGTCGATATTATAATTCAACACCTACATTAAGAGCCGACACTCGACTGAACTAGCCAGTGCCGCTGATCACCTAGAGGCTGTCCAATTCCTCCTGGCTACTGACTGAATTAGCCACTGATGCTGACAACCTAGAGGCTGGCCAATTTCTCCTGGCTACCGACTGAATTATCCACTGATACTGACAACCTAGAGGCTGGCAAATTTCTCCTGGCTACCGACTGAATTAGCCACTGATGCTGACAATCTAGAGGCTGGCCAATTTCCCCTGCCTACCGACTGAATTGGCCACTGATGCTGACAACATAGAGGCTGGCCAATTCTTCCTGGATACCAACTGAACTGGCCACTGCTGCAGCAGTTGCCTGCGCCATTTGCTGTATGATATGGCGCGATGATGCACAATATGCTCCAATCTGAAATTATCGCTGAAAGAATTCCGATTGTCTCAGTTTCTATCTGTGTATTAAGACCCAGTTGTATTGAAATATATGTAACTTTATCTTGTGAATTGGGTTGGCTGTAAGAAATAGGAAGTACATATAAGCTACGTTCTGTATACCAGTACAATACATCTAATTAAAATGTGAATTTTGATTCGAATCGTCTTTCTTTTATGATGGTTTGGATTGAACACCTCACGGTGTTTTGCTTAAATAATTACCCAGGGCTGATGTGTGCCGGTGCTTATTATTTACAGTCTTTTCTTGTGCAGGTAAACACGTCCCGTACAGTTGTTACTTTACAGAACAACGAATTATGACCTCATTCAAATGCGTCCATATTTTCTAGTGCACGCGGCCCGTTGGATATCCCAAGAGATCTGGTCTGCCATTGACACACCTCCTAAAAAATAGTAGAGTTTTCGTATTTGTGTACATATCAGTACATAGCCGTATGCAGCCGCTTTTCATTTTACTTTCGCTGGGGGATATGTGTCAGAGCTCATTCTTCATGCCAACCCTTTCATTCATTTCGATTTTCATTTACTTACTTCCATAAAATTGGGGATATTCGCATTTGTGCAAACTTGACCAACTTTCACACAACCATGCAGCTTATTAAAATAAATTGAAATCTGCTCCCTTTCTCACGTTGCTTCGCGGAGTAAAATGACTACTACTAATTAATTAAGAATCTTTTCAAATTATTGGTAATTCCGGTTAAAAAAACGGGATTGCAGGCCTTACGAATGAATTAACAAATTTCCTGATAAAGTTTTAGTAAATCACGAATATATTATCATGATTTCGAACTGGTGTTATTTTATTAATTTTACGCATGTGGTGAATTACATAAATATATGTGAAATAATTTTAACATGATGAATTCATGAAAATACGAATATTTTTGAATTACAACAATCGATTTCGAATTACAACAATCGATCAATCTTGCCTAGCAAAATGATTGCAATCTGCGTGGTTTGTATTCCACATTGCCACCTTCCAACATGAAAAAAAGCATTGTTCAGATTTACCCTGCATTATAATAAGTTGTTATCTGCGTTTTTCCTAGATTGTCATCTTATAACGTGAAAATACGCAAAAGTAGTGTCCATCGTTGTTCCGCCTTATAATTGTAATGTTCTCTTTCCACACATTTTCATCTTCCTACATGAAAATACATAAACGTATTGTTTAGTCATACACAACATTGTAACTGCAATCTGCACATTTCCTAAATTGTTACCTCCTAAAGTAAGAAAGTACACAAAAGTAGTGTCATATCATTATAACTGCAATCTGCACTTGTCCCACATTGTCACCTCGTAAAGTAAGAAAGTACACAAAAGTAGTGTCATATCATTATAACTGCAATCTGCACTTGTCCCACATTGTCACCTCCTAAAGTAAGAAAGTACACAAAAGTAGTGTCATATCATTATAATTGCAATGTTAAGAGGAACGCTTTTTCAAACGAAACGAACAAATAATTCTGTTTTGAGTAAAAAATTGTAGCAGAGATCTACGTACTATAGTAAAGTATATAATAAAATATATGACATTAAAGAATTCAATTTTTCGTGATAGTTTATTGTAATTATTAAAAAGTAGTCTTGCCCAACATACAACCAACGACCTGTGTAAATATAATGAAATAAAATATGACTAAAAACCATTTCTGGATCATTATTTAAAATTTATTTGCATACAACACATTTGTGTTCCAGCGTAAATCGGTCGCTTGTAATTTAAATTTAAGCCCCCATCAAATTTATTTTGTAATAATTTATATAATTTTTAACATTCACATAATAGGTAGGGTAATTATTTTCATAATTATCGTTATATTATTATTTGAAACATAAATAAATAAAGCAACAGATAAAAAATATTATTTATTTTGATAGGGTTTTTTGGTCTCCAATCCAATTTTAAGATTTGAATGAAAAGGGACGTGCGGCCGTTCCCTATTGCCCACATTTTGTGTACTTTCTAAATGAAAACACACAAATGCAATGTATAATATTGCGCCACATTCTAATTGCAATATGCACATGTCCCACATTGCTTTCTTCCTGCATGAAAATACACAAAAGTAGTGTCCAACCTTGCCCCGCATTATAATTGCAAACTCCACTCAAGACAGAGTGCAAGCGGCCGGTAGCGTGTCCCGGGAGAGGAGACACTGTTCCACAGTATCGGCATTCGCTAGTCCCATTACTTCCCATGGCCGGAGAAATGAGCCCGTCACGGTTGCATCCGTTGTGCGCTGTTCCCCCTTTTTGCCCCGTGGGGACCGGGGCCCGGAGAGCGTTACACTGGCGTGCATTGTCGTGTGTATATCATAATTAGATAGTGATTGGTCCTCGGAGCCAATTCTGTTATTGTCCAAAGTATATATTATTAGTCGTGGCCAAACACATTAAAATACTAAGTCTTCGTAGTAAGCGTTCAAAAGGAAGACGAAGATTACTGAAAATGGTTTGAAAGGGAGAGAGGCAGATGCGATTATAATTTTTTTTTGTTTTTGGGGTATTATGCCGTGTTGCGCTAACTCCTTCTTTAGCCAACACGGTTAGCGCAACACGGCATAATAACCCAAAAACAAAAAAAATTATAATCGTGTTTTTTAGTGTCGACGCGCTCCCTCTATCATTCGTATTTGCATCTCTCCCTTTCAAACCATTTTCACCTTTTGGCCGTGAAAATCTTAAATCATATTTGACGATTATAATTTATTTTTTTATTTATTATTAGGCACAATATTTTTTACAATTCATGTTTTCCAGCCTTCATTTTATAATATGAAAATATAAACTACATAATACATTTAATGAGAAAAATTATACATTTAAAATTAAAAATACATAATAATATATTTAAAATTAAAAAAAAAAGTACATTGAAAATAATCTTGTGTGTTTGTGAGTGATGTGAGTTTATATTGGTTTTGTGTGTTACGTGTAGGTTTTATTTTTATTTTATGCTATGAAATTTTGGTAATACTGTCTTTTTTGTTCTTTTATCCATTTTGTAATTTTGTGTATGAATTTATTTTTACTTTCCTCAATTTTAATTTTAAGTTTTAAACTGTTGAAAGCTTTTATTGCATGGTATTGGTAGTGTCTTTGTCCAAATCTTGAATTTACTGTCGGAGTTTTTATGTTTTCTTTGTACGCTTGTCTAACTGGTCTGTTAGTGTTATTTTGTGTATGTTGAAATTTATTTTTTTATCAAAAATGTAGTTTAGTAGTTTTTTAATGTATAATTGGTGTATCAGTGTATCAGTCAGTCTATGTTTTTTAGTATTACCTTTAAGATCGTTTTCTGTGCGGTTTCTATGTAATTGATAGCCGAGTTTGTTGCTCCTCCCCAAGCAATAATTCCATATTCTATTATTGATTGGCAAAGTGCAAAATATATTGTTTTCAATTGTTTTATTTTATATATGTTTCTTATGTTTAGGAAAATGTGTATTGTTTTGAGAAGTTTATTTGTGATTTGTTTGATGTGAGGTATCCATCTAAGGTTATGGTCAATTGCGATTCCTATATACTTTATTTGTTCTGTTTTTTCTAGAGGAGGGCAATCGCAGTAATAATGCTTTTATAACGATTATAATTAATGATAATGTGAAAATATTTAATAAAACACGACTTTTAAAAAAAGAACTCGAAGAAACACAGTGAATTTTTTCATACCTTTAATGTGTTAAATAAGAGAACTATTTGTGTTTTTTATAATTTTTGGAACATACTTTGCGAATTATTTTCTATATAGGGAATTTTATATGTATAGAAAACACCTTTCCAATTACGCTTAAAAGGAAAGTATGCTATATGTCGGAATAAATTCGGAATGCGGGGTACTAAGTATTAAGTACTTTTTGCCGAAGGACTCGAAATTATGCTTCGTCAGTTGAAAATGAACTAATATATACTAGAATTTCATATAAATAAAAATCGGATATGTTTATCCGATACAATATCTAGGTTAAAACCAATTTCATTAGAAATTTTGTTTCCATTAGATGCCAAAAATATGGGAAAAATTACTTGCAGGATGATATTTTAATTTTTTAATACGCAAAATAAGATCAACAAATATGACGTTTAATAAATAGGTCCCAATGTTCGTTGGTTAAGAGTTTTAACTGAAGACGCCTGTCCCGGTAAGACAAGAGATCCAAAATAAGATCAACAAATATGACGTTTAATAAATAGGTCCCAATGTTCGTTGGTTAAGAGTTTTAACTAAAGACCCCTGTCACGGTAAGACAAGAGATCCAAAATAAGTTTAAAAATATGACGTTTAATAAATAAGTCCCAATGTTCGTTGGTTAAGAGTTTTAACTAAAGACGCCTGTCCCGGTAAGACAAGAGATCCAAAATAAGTTTAAAAATATGACGTTTAATAAATAGGTCCCAATGTTCGTTGGTTAAGAGTCTTAACTGAAGACGCCTGTCCCGGTAAGACAAGAGATCCAAAATAAGATCAACAAATATGACATTTAATAAATAGGTCCCAATGTTCGTTGGTTAAGAGTTTTAACTAAAGACGTCTGTCCCGGTAAGACAAGAGATCCAAAATAAGTTTAAATATATGACGTTTAATAAATAGGTCCCAATGTTCGTTGGTTAAGAGTCTTAACTAAAGACGCCTGTCCCGGTAAGACAAGAGATCCAAAATAAGATCAACAAATATGACGTTTAATAAATAGGTCCCAATGTTCGTTGGTTAAGAGTTTTAACTAAAGACCTCTGTCACGGTAAGACAAGAGATCCAAAATAAGTTTAAAAATATGATGTTTAATAAATAAGTCCCAATGTTCGTTGGTTAAGAGTTTTAACTAAAGACGCCTGTCCCGGTAAGACAAGAGATCCAAAATAAGTTTAAAAATATGACGTTTAATAAATAGGTCCCAATGTTCGTTGGTTAAGAGTCTTAACTGAAGACGCCTGTCCCGGTAAGACAAGAGATCCAAAATAAGATCAACAAATATGACATTTAATAAATAGGTCCCAATGTTCGTTGGTTAAGAGTTTTATCTAAAGACGCCTGTCCCGGTAAGACAAGAGATCCAAAATAAGTTTAAAAATATGACGTTTAATAAATAGGTCCCAATGTTAGTTGGTTAAGAGTCTTAACTGAAGACGCCTGTCCCGGTAAGACAAGAGATCAAAAATAAGATCAACAAATATGACGTTTAATAAATAGGTCCCAATGTTCGTTGGTTAAGAGTTTTAACTAAAGACGCCTGTCCCGGTAAGAGAAGAGATCCAAAATAAGTTTAAAAATATGACGTTTAATAAATAGGTCCCAATGTTCGTTGGTTAAGAGTCTTAACTGAAGACGCCTGTCCCGGTAAGACAAGAGATCCAAAATAAGATCAACAAATATGACGTTTAATAAATAGGTCCCAATGTTCGTTGGTTAAGAGTTTTAACTAAAGACGCCTGTCCCTGTAAGACAAGAGATCCAAAATAAGATAGAAAAATATTACGTTTAATAAATAGGTCCCAATGTTCGTAGGTTAAGAGTCTTAACTGAAGACGCCTGTCCCGGTAAGACAACAGATCCTGGGTACGATTCATTCTATGTTCGATTCAACTTATATCATTCCAAGACCTGACGGTTACACTAAAACTAATCGACGAAAACCACATCAATTTAACTAATTATTATACTGAAATATCGGTTCTAACGTGGAACCACATCTAAATACATAAGCACACACTTCACCACAGTCTACATATCTGCCCTGGTGCTGGACTTTATGCATAATACTTGAAACCTCAAATCATTTGTAAGCCTAATATGTTTTACAAAATAAAAGCTTCTTGACGGCGCTCCACACTAGCGACCAAAAATAAAATGTTATTCCTCAACCCTAACAAAAATACACTCTTCTACCGATTTATGTTTGGTCGATTAATATTTAAAATTGTTAGAGATTTGCAAGGTAATTCATTTCTCGATAACCAGCGGATTTTCATGTTCTAAAACTATATTTTAAATCGTAGCAGAATAGGCCATAAGAGTTCTTGCTAGAATAATAATTGGTTTATGATGGAGTATGCCGGCTAGCAGATATCCTGGCTGTGGCGGGGAGCATTCTGGGTCAACGTGTCTCCGGCGAAGGAGTGTGGAGTGTGAACTTGGGAGTTGGGCACGAGACTACACCCCTGCTGGTGATTATGATGCATCTAGATCGCGCGCTAGAAGATTGGAATTAATTTCCAAGCGAATGGTTAGATATTCGTAAATTCAGGTGATTTTTTAAGTAACAATTTTCATTAGTTGTATTTAAAACAACGTGTGGCCTGTCTTTTTGTTTTAAAGCGTGTCAGCGTGACATTAAACGCAGATGTCTACAGTATTACTTAAAACATTTTTAAAAAAAATAAAAGAAAGAAATAACGTTAGGATGCAGGAGACTTCTCTAGTTAATGTTGTTTTGGTAATTATTGTCTGCTTCATTTTTCCTCTATACAATATAAATGTAGAAAGTTCATAATTGGCATAATTAACTATATTATTATTGTATCATTGTATAATTAAAGATTTGCTGTCAACTTTTCCTAAAATGTATAAATAAATAAAAAAATAAATAAAACAAATTTAAAAAAATAAAATTAAAAAAAAATAGTAAATAAATACACATACAATATCTTCACATATAAAAATTAACGTTTTTTTGTTTGTCCCGTTTGTGTTCCTTTACCATTTATCCGATTTCGCTGAAAACTTCAAAGTTGGGTTTGATTAGTACCGGGAGTCTTTAGAAAGAGGTTTTGGTTTGATTAGTACCGGGAGTCTTTAGAAAGAGGTTTTGGTTTGATTAGTACCGGGAGTCTTTAGAAAGAGGTTTTGGTTTGATTAGTACCGGGAGTCTTTAGAAAGAGGTTTTGGTTTGATTAGTACCGGGAGTCTTTAGAAAGAGGTTTTGGTTTGATTAGTACCGGGAGTCTTTAGAAAGAGGTTTTGGTTTGATTAGTACCGGGAGTCTTTAGAAAGAGGTTTTGGTTTGATTAGTACCGGGAGTCTTTAGAAAGAGGTTTTGGTTTGATTAGTACCGGGAGTCTTTAGAAAGAGGTTTTGGTTTGATTAGTACCGGGAGTCTTTAGAAAGAGGTTTTGGTTTGATTAGTACCGGGAGTCTTTAGAAAGAGGTTTTGGTTTGATTAGTACCGGGAGTCTTTAGAAAGAGGTTTTGGTTTGATTAGTACCGGGAGTCTTTAGAAAGAGGTTTTGGTTTGATTAGTACCGGGAGTCTTTAGAAAGAGGTTTTGGTTTGATTAGTACCGGGAGTCTTTAGAAAGAGGTTTTGGTTTGATTAGTACCGGGAGTCTTTAGAAAGAGGTTTTGGTTTGATTAGTACCGGGAGTCTTTAGAAAGAGGTTTTGGTTTGATTAGTACCGGGAGTCTTTAGAAAGAGGTTTTGGTTTGATTAGTACCGGGAGTCTTTAGAAAGAGGTTTTGGTTTGATTAGTACCGGGAGTCTTTAGAAAGAGGTTTTGGTTTGATTAGTACCGGGAGTCTTTAGAAAGAGGTTTTGGTTTGATTAGTACCGGGAGTCTTTAGAAAGAGGTTTTGGTTTGATTAGTACCGGGAGTCTTTAGAAAGAGGTTTTGGTTTGATTAGTACCGGGAGTCTTTAGAAAGAGGTTTTGGTTTGATTAGTACCGGGAGTCTTTAGAAAGAGGTTTTGGTTTGATTAGTACCGGGAGTCTTTAGAAAGAGGTTTTGGTTTGATTAGTACCGGGAGTCTTTAGAAAGAGGTTTTGGTTTGATTAGTACCGGGAGTCTTTAGAAAGAGGTTTTGGTTTGATTAGTACCGGGAGTCTTTAGAAAGAGGTTTTGGTTTGATTAGTACCGGGAGTCTTTAGAAAGAGGTTTTGGTTTGATTAGTACCGGGAGTCTTTAGAAAGAGGTTTTGGTTTGATTAGTACCGGGAGTCTTTAGAAAGAGGTTTTGGTTTGATTAGTACCGGGAGTCTTTAGAAAGAGGTTTTGGTTTGATTAGTACCGGGAGTCTTTAGAAAGAGGTTTTGGTTTGATTAGTACCGGGAGTCTTTAGAAAGAGGTTTTGGTTTGATTAGTACCGGGAGTCTTTAGAAAGAGGTTTTGGTTTGATTAGTACCGGGAGTCTTTAGAAAGAGGTTTTGGTTTGATTAGTACCGGGAGTCTTTAGAAAGAGGTTTTGGTTTGATTAGTACCGGGAGTCTTTAGAAAGAGGTTTTGGTTTGATTAGTACCGGGAGTCTTTAGAAAGAGGTTTTGGTTTGATTAGTACCGGGAGTCTTTAGAAAGAGGTTTTGGTTTGATTAGTACCGGGAGTCTTTAGAAAGAGGTTTTGGTTTGATTAGTACCGGGAGTCTTTAGAAAGAGGTTTTGGTTTGATTAGTACCGGGAGTCTTTAGAAAGAGGTTTTGGTTTGATTAGTACCGGGAGTCTTTAGAAAGAGGTTTTGGTTTGATTAGTACCGGGAGTCTTTAGAAAGAGGTTTTGGTTTGATTAGTACCGGGAGTCTTTAGAAAGAGGTTTTGGTTTGATTAGTACCGGGAGTCTTTAGAAAGAGGTTTTGGTTTGATTAGTACCGGGAGTCTTTAGAAAGAGGTTTTGGTTTGATTAGTACCGGGAGTCTTTAGAAAGAGGTTTTGGTTTGATTAGTACCGGGAGTCTTTAGAAAGAGGTTTTGGTTTGATTAGTACCGGGAGTCTTTAGAAAGAGGTTTTGGTTTGATTAGTACCGGGAGTCTTTAGAAAGAGGTTTTGGTTTGATTAGTACCGGGAGTCTTTAGAAAGAGGTTTTGGTTTGATTAGTACCGGGAGTCTTTAGAAAGAGGTTTTGGTTTGATTAGTACCGGGAGTCTTTAGAAAGAGGTTTTGGTTTGATTAGTACCGGGAGTCTTTAGAAAGAGGTTTTGGTTTGATTAGTACCGGGAGTCTTTAGAAAGAGGTTTTGGTTTGATTAGTACCGGGAGTCTTTAGAAAGAGGTTTTGGTTTGATTAGTACCGGGAGTCTTTAGAAAGAGGTTTTGGTTTGATTAGTACCGGGAGTCTTTAGAAAGAGGTTTTGGTTTGATTAGTACCGGGAGTCTTTAGAAAGAGGTTTTGGTTTGATTAGTACCGGGAGTCTTTAGAAAGAGGTTTTGGTTTGATTAGTACCGGGAGTCTTTAGAAAGAGGTTTTGGTTTGATTAGTACCGGGAGTCTTTAGAAAGAGGTTTTGGTTTGATTAGTACCGGGAGTCTTTAGAAAGAGGTTTTGGTTTGATTAGTACCGGGAGTCTTTAGAAAGAGGTTTTGGTTTGATTAGTACCGGGAGTCTTTAGAAAGAGGTTTTGGTTTGATTAGTACCGGGAGTCTTTAGAAAGAGGTTTTGGTTTGATTAGTACCGGGAGTCTTTAGAAAGAGGTTTTGGTTTGATTAGTACCGGGAGTCTTTAGAAAGAGGTTTTGGTTTGATTAGTACCGGGAGTCTTTAGAAAGAGGTTTTGGTTTGATTAGTACCGGGAGTCTTTAGAAAGAGGTTTTGGTTTGATTAGTACCGGGAGTCTTTAGAAAGAGGTTTTGGTTTGATTAGTACCGGGAGTCTTTAGAAAGAGGTTTTGGTTTGATTAGTACCGGGAGTCTTTAGAAAGAGGTTTTGGTTTGATTAGTACCGGGAGTCTTTAGAAAGAGGTTTTGGTTTGATTAGTACCGGGAGTCTTTAGAAAGAGGTTTTGGTTTGATTAGTACCGGGAGTCTTTAGAAAGAGGTTTTGGTTTGATTAGTACCGGGAGTCTTTAGAAAGAGGTTTTGGTTTGATTAGTACCGGGAGTCTTTAGAAAGAGGTTTTGGTTTGATTAGTACCGGGAGTCTTTAGAAAGAGGTTTTGGTTTGATTAGTACCGGGAGTCTTTAGAAAGAGGTTTTGGTTTGATTAGTACCGGGAGTCTTTAGAAAGAGGTTTTGGTTTGATTAGTACCGGGAGTCTTTAGAAAGAGGTTTTGGTTTGATTAGTACCGGGAGTCTTTAGAAAGAGGTTTTGGTTTGATTAGTACCGGGAGTCTTTAGAAAGAGGTTTTGGTTTGATTAGTACCGGGAGTCTTTAGAAAGAGGTTTTGGTTTGAGTGGTTGAAGAAGCTGGGTATACCCGAGAAAGACTTTATCTCTGATTATTTATTATTATTTACTTTATCTTATACATTATCTCTGCACTGGAATGAGATACGGAGTCGAATAAAAAGTCGACGTAATGTAGTTTTTCAACATTAACAAGTTTCATGATATAAGATGATGTGAATGGTAGAAAAAGTCGGGGATGCCCGAGGAAAACATAAATCAAATATTTGTGGAATGAGACGCGACTGTGAACCAAGAAGTAGGTGGAAGGAGAATGTGTGACTTGGAAGTGAATGGTTGAAGAGTTCGAGGATGCCCGAGGAAGACGAGGCACAATCAAGTGAAACAAATACTAAAAAAAATAATTTTAATGAATTAAAATTAGAATAAAAACAAAAAAATATTAAAATTTTGGATTACGGATTTTGTTCTGCTGATCTTCGTGTACATCTCAGCGATTTGTTATCTACGAACATCTTTCTTTAATAACGACGTTGCTTTTCAATTACTAAATTTCTTGAGGCGAGGAATTGAAAAACTGATAGAACTTTGGGAGTCAATTATTATAAATAGTGCAGGATGGATAGATTATTGATAAGTTTCTGTATTTCGGTAAAACATATTTAATAAAAGTTCAATAAAGACAAAGCAATTCTATTTTTGTAATGCAGGTGGGGAATGGAATACTTTTTTCAAAGGCCTGACACACGCGTTAATATCGTTGGTAATTTTTGTCGCATGCTTTATTAAGTACACTTAATATTACGCATTGCAGCATAATAGGTCCACTAAATAGTCCAGACACACAGTACCTGGAACAGATTCGCGTCAAAAGAATTTTAATTCCACTATCACGCTCACGTGGATTTTAAAATTCATTTCAAGATTTAAAAAAATGATATTGCTGGGTTAAGTAGAGCACGTATAACCTAGTGATAAAATGCAAGATAAGAAACTAAAATAAATAATATGTTTTTTACTATTACATAGTTTTAAAAATGTTAATAATTTGTTACTGTGGTTTGCCTTAATTTATTGAATGAATCAAACACATAAATACTGTTTTAAACAACCAAATTCAGTTACGCTGGTGACCAGTTTTGAAAAAACCCTTTCTTCGTCAAGGCAAAAGTTCGTTAGTTCTGAAGAAGTAGATAAAGGAAAACCAAAACGCCACATAGGAAGTAGTGAAGGGACAATCATTATACGATATTGTCAGTAAACTTTTATTTTTTTATAAATATATCCCATATTTACAGCCTTCTCAAATCTAATCATATTTACCCCAATTGGAACCCAAAACATAATAATCATAAACTTAAATTAAGGGAGATTTTTTTTCAAAACATTTTTTGTAGGTTTCGGCAAACTAAGTTGGTTTTAACTTATGTATTGTGTACCTTTAATTTATCGCAGATTTTTAATGCAAATTATTGTAACTACACAAAAAATTGATAACTTGATAGCATCTTGGTTCTAAGAAAAAGCTCAGACCTTTGTGTGGACATGATAAATAAAATAAAACATTGGATTAATTTTGAATCCCTTTGTATTCCTTTATATTTTTTTGTCTTCCATTGTCAAATTTTAATTTTCTATCTTAATATCCATCGTATTTTTTTCATTAAATAAATATTGTGTATAAATAAATAAAGTTCTTTCTCCGGACAGCTTATTTGATCTACGCCAACCTTTACTTATCCTTCATCTAACTTTTACAAATACAACCTTACTTTTATAATAAAATAATTTCGTAATAAATCACTCTTCCATAAATATAACAACCTTCATAATATTTTAATTAAAAGGGTAGTCGATGGCAAGAAACATTAATAAAACTATTTTATATGAGCCCTAGGGGCTAGCGGATAGGATAACCGCTGTCCGTGAACAACGGGCTCTTGTGAAATGGTCTCTTTGTCGCCTGCACGATATTTACTCTGCGACATTTTCTGTTTAAATTATTCTCATCCACCTTTGGAATTATATCGCTGCAAATATTATAAAAGAGAAAGAACATAATATTTCGGACAAAGGAAATAAATTGAGTTTAGTAATTTACTCTAAACTAGCTGTAGCCCGCCACGCGTTGTTGTAGCTCAGTCTGTCTGTGCAGATAGAGAAACAATAGCGTGTGTTGCTTTTACGTCCAACAGATAACGCCGTTTTAAAAAAAGCCTGTTTTTCCGTCACAAGTGACATTTACATAATATAGGTATATAAAAACACACGCGTATTCGAATGCAAAGTTGTGTCAGAATTTTAAAGCTATCTGTGAAAAACTTTCAAAGCAACCGGTGAAGAACTTTTGGATTTTTAAGATTTTGTAAAAAACGAGTATTTACATTTTTTATCTTCTTAATGTATAAAAATTACGTGTCACTGTGTTTGTACACGCTAATCTCCGAAACCGCATAACCGATTTTAATGAAATTTTGTGAATGTGTATGATTGGTTCCAGCTTGAAATATAGGATTGTTTTAGATCCGACAAGATTTCTCATCCAAAAATACATACAACTAAACATGTTAACTTCCCTACATAGAAGGCGGCCTGTGGCAGGACAACGTCTGACCAGGCTCACTAGTATTTATATAAATATGGGATGCTATGCAGAAATTTTATATTCATAATTTAAAACATATTTAATGAAAATAAATTTCTTTGTATACACCACTTTTTGATGAAAACAACAATCATCTTTGTCAGGATAAACGTATAATGAAAATGAATAGAGAAGTAGGTACCTGCAGACAAAACATACTATGAGCCGTGATTAATTAGTAATCGTTATTATTATTAAAAATATATTATAAGAAATAAAATAAAATATTATGAAAAAATAATTATTACATTTACGTACAGAACAAACACTTTTATAAATTAACACAGCAGACTGAAGAAGTAACTAATATGTATAAATAATAATATGGGTATTTGAGTAAATAAGTTAAAGAGACGACTCATTATTCGCTTATTATTAATATTTAATTGACTATTAACAATTTTTATAATTTCTAAAATTTCATGGTTATATAATTGTAAACCCATTGTATTTATATGTAAAGTTTTTAACAGTTTCTTTATCTCAAAAACATTATTGGTTTCCAAAATGTAGTTGGCAAATTCAGAATAATAATTATTATTCAAACAGCCTAACTCTAGTATTAAAATTTGTAGAAGTCTTAACTGCATAAAAAATAGTTATAAACGTTACAAATTAATTTATAGATCGCCTTTTTATTTAAAATATCATCCTTATCCTTGTTATTTAATATATACTTTGTTATTAGTATAAAAAGCTGGTTGGATAGTCTTAGAGATGGTTTTTAATTACTAAATTTGAAGTACAATTATTTAAAAATATTATTTTTCTTGACTTCTTTACATTGTCAACTATGGGTGGATAATTTTTTTTTATATATACTATTAATTTAGTATTATTGCTTGGAAAATGTTTAATGATATTTAATTCTATGTTAAAATTATTTAAAGATAAGGGAACATTAACTAATCTATTAAGCATAGTATGTAAAGTAGATAAATTTTGAGCAAATGGATGGTTCGATATTTTATGTATAACAATATCTGCAAATATGTCTAAACGATAACTGCTAAGTGTAAATTTATTTTTGACAACAGAAATCCAAAAAAAATGATTTTTTTTTCCAATTTCGAAGATAATTTATTTAATTTTTTTGTGGAGCTCATGCCATCAACGCATATTTTCCAAAAATAAAAATTTAAATATTGGAGTAATTTTTAGATACAGATTAATGGTTCGAATCGAAATTTTGATACACCTTGGTTACCTACGTGGATGTACACAGTCGAGGGCGTCGCTACTAGGTATTGTAGATATAAAAGTTTAAAGAAATAATAGAATTTTGAACAATAGATAACTGTTGTAGGACATTTGATTTTGGCGCCCGTACCGAGAAATATAAAAGATTATTAAACAGAATATTATATTCACTATTGAAACAACTTTTATTTTTGATAAAGTCAACAGGTATCCCACAAAAATATTATAAGATTAAATCTGCATAAAAATAAGTTCACAAATTCTCGCAACCCCTCAATACGTAGAAGCCGCACTCAACATTTCACCCTGTTAAGATTCTTAATTTAATCGTTTATTCAGTAAACAATAACAGGGTAATCCTGTTTATGAAGTGAAGTGAAGGAAGATGTTTGCAAGAAAAGCTTCCCTTAATAAACCACCCAAATATGGAGGTAGAGATGGGGTAAGAGAAGCTTTGATCCAAGGAGGCGGAAATTAGGATGGAGCCTTCTGTAGTTGGGGCTATAACAACCATATGACAGAACGACTCTCAGTACCTCCGTAAGATGCTTATTACGAGCTAATCACAATAATTATGTTCATCGCAGAAGGCTTTCATAATTAAAACAAGGGGTTGTTATATGTTTCAAGAAGAGGGCCAATTTAAGTTTATAGCGTAAGCAATTAACCCTCGTGTGGAATGTGATGATAATTATTATTTGTTTGCGCAGTGAAAATTACTTAAAGAAAGTTATATTAAGTTTATAGAGAAAACAGTTAGCTCTCGTGTTGGAAATGTGATCATTTGCCCACTGAATATATTTAAAAAAGAAAGTGAATTGAGTTAATAGCTTCAAACTAATTCATTATAATATTGGAAATGTGATAGTCATAATTCAAATATTTGTGCGCACTCCAAACTTACTTAAAGAAAGTTATGGTAAGTTTAAAGGACGAAAATGAACCCAAGTGATGCAAATAAAAAACATGTATCATTACATTACATTATTGATAATATTACTTAAATCAACATATTACTTTGTCTTCAGAATAATAATCCCTTAAAATATCTCTTATTTTACTAAAACTTTTTTTTCAATTCAACACACTTTAAAAAGTGACATAAAGTTATGAAAGTGATGAAAAAAATTAGGTTAAATGGGTTACGTGAGTTAGGTTTATAGGTTAGTTTTTTTTTCGTCGCTTTTATTGAAATCATATAACTTTTTAAATGTGTGTTGAATTGTATTGAGCTCTTTGGAAGGGATAAAATATAGTTATTTTTTTATTAATTTATTTGTTATTTCACTTTGTTCAGCTTTTAAATACCTATTTATCATAAAAAAGTATTTACGCTGTATATTTATTTTCATCCCCATGGAGGTTTACAAAACCACGAATTTTTCAGATTAAACCAAAAAGTAATCATTAAATTACAGCATCACTCTTCGCAATTTCCCGCCAGGATAACCGATTTTGAGGAGTAATTTCAAATCCACATCGGGGGAGGGGATGGAGAAAGGGTATGAGGGGGTGAAGCGCCCACCCCGTGAGGGAGGGCGCCGAAAGTCAGTGGAATGGAATTCAACAACATGACATCTAGTTTTACAGCCGAATTCCTACAGAAGGACGCGATTACAGTAAGGGATAAGATGTTTTCGGGTGGAAATGCCAAGATAAAATATAATGAAAACTTTTGATGAGATATAAATGGTCACTCTAATGCTTTAGGCAGTGCCAGATAAATGTTTAGAAGAAAATATGTACATATGATTATGTTCATTCTGACTACGAACTACAGTGAAAAAGTACCAGGAAAAATGTAATTAACACTCCTGCTCCGATGGGGGGTAATACACTTCCCCCAAACAAGAGTTTGTATGATATATAAGTTGTTTTTTTACATTTTTTTAACTCTATAATATAGGTAATCTTAGAAAAAATATTCGTTAGTCATTCTGAGTTCAAAAAAATATCCCCGTACTATTTTTTCAAGTTATTGCCTTTCAAATTCCAATGAAATCTCCCCTCCCTCCCGGATCAATATAACTTTTCGAAACAAGTTGCGAGTCGTCACAAGTGCGGTCGTTAGAAGAACATTTTACACTAAAAGGTTACAATAATGTGTATTTGAGTTACGTTCGATTTCGCACTTCACTCATGACTTTTACGTTTTGCATTGCTTAATCATTTACTGCTGGGAAAAGATAGACGATGTCTGGTTAAGAGGAAGTTACTAACATCAGATGTTACTGGAGAGAGCAAAAATAATATTAATTTACACGATCGCTCCTGGGGGATCCTAGTGACCCTTCTTCGAACGTTCGTGATTTCTACCATCAGGTATGTAAAAGTTAAAGAAAATATGTGTAGTATATACTTAAGCATGCGCGTAATAATTTTTTTTTCACAATAATTGCGTACGCGACGTATGAGCTTTACGATCACTATGTGTATGTTTCACTGTTTCCTTACATCAGCCAAAGTTCACAAATTATGTTAGCTTTTAGTCTAAAATTCTCTATAAAACGGGTTATAACCTATGCAGGTCACATACGGAATATTACAGCAGTCCAATGCATACTGGTGGTGGATCCCAAACGAAAGGGTGGTTCGCCCGGCTTGCTATACAACACTAAAAAACATTGAACAAAAACGCGTGACAAAGAGTTGAGAAGACTAGATATTTGGAAAGCTCAAATCGAGCAGTAGAAAAGCAACGGTCGACTACATTAGTTAAACGGTGTAGATTTATTGACCGGCGACATTTAAATGAATTAAAATAATTGTACATTCCTATCCTGTTCCAGAAAAGATACTCGAAACCATGCTGGTAAGAGATTAACTTTAAGAATCGATACTTCACTTGAAATTATTTCAGCTATATTTAGCGGTAAAATCTGAATAGATAGGTAGGTATTTTATAACCTCGCCCCACCCATCATATTCCTCTTATTAATTCTCATATTGGGATGCATTAGCACATAGCCCACCGGATCTGGGCGATTGTAACTCGAGCGGTATCACAAAATTAAAACATTTACTGGTAAATGGAAATATAACAAAACTCACAACATATTACATGGATAAAAAAGACAACATACAGGCGGTACAATTCTTACAATTAAACTGATTGATCAGTTTCGTAAGATCTAAGTAAGAGAAAATAATGTACAAAAAAAAAACTGAATAAACACATATAAAAAAAAACAAGCTACCAAAATACACAAAAAAAAACAAAGGACCGTTATTGTTCTTTAAAAACGAAATAAGTATAAAAGACAAAAAATCATTGCCGCATTTAAAAAAATACTTAAAAGCCTCGTTAAAAATAATATTTTAACAGTCGCCAGAAAATACACACAGCACTTGGCCAAAAATACAGTACCTACCGAAAGATCGTGAAAACATGTCCGTCGTAACCTCTCTCTCTTCCTCATAAACGACACATGTAACGAACAGGGCGGTTACAACGGAGCTCTCAGTAGCAAGACTAACCATTGGTTATATTGAGGTTTTTGCCGCTCGCTCGGAGCTGAAGTGGCTGAAATAATTTCAGAGAAATTATTGCTGAAACGACAGCGCCCCACCCTAATCACATCAGGTATGAAAGAATAACTCCAGAGATGAGAAATGATTATGAATAGAACGCGCTGAAGATAAAATGAAGTGGGTCGCGGAACATCCCTTGACGGGCTGGAGGGGGCGGTGTTGAACCGCCCTGCATCACTCGACCCTCGACATCGCGGTTACTTCACTGTGAACATCTCTTACTTGTTTTTTGTACATAATTATTTAATATAGATTCTAGGGCAGACCCGCGAGAAATCACGGGATATTATAAGTATTGTAGGATTTGTGAGGCTGAAAGTACTTAAAAAATATTTGCCTTGCAAAAAAAAATGTCCATTTTATTTACGATGCATTAATATTATTTTTTAATTTACAATTTAGATAGACGATCAGAAATTTTGTTTTCGAAAAAACACCTTTATCAAATCTAGTTATTTACCTAGAAAATAATGCTGTCTTGACAATGGAAAAAGCGCAGATTCAGAATGCGCTCGTCAAGATTAACCCTAAAATATTTAGGCAAAAGCTATACATTTCAAATGTAGAAGAGTAAATTAAAATAATTTTCTTGTAAAAAAATACTCCATTATAATTATGTACTTAATACAATATTTGGATGACTTGTATAGCGCCGTTTTTGTGCAAAATCACATCATCGACACTTAAATTCGAAGCGAAATTGAGTCCATTGAATCATATTTCAAGCAGGACTATTTGATGATGTTGATTGTATTTTATTTTTTACATGATCACACCGGAGATATTGAGGAAAATAATTTCTCTCATGACCTGTGTCATTCCTGGGGATGCTGGTGGAGCATCATTTTAAGGAAATAAAGAAGAAGAATTTCTGGGAATGAAACAGGTATGAGAAGTGGGTAGGAATTTGGGAGTCAGTGTGTCTAGGAGTGAATAACGTATGAACCTATTTCTCACACTGCGGTACAAGGCGATGGGTCGATAGAGTCCTGATGGAGACGTCAAAGGGTCTCTCGAGCCGACCTGCCACGCAGTACCTGGACAGACTCATCCACCGCCAAGATAGACAAACCTCACCTCATGAACCCGGGCACCAAACGTAGCGAACCATGTGGGGTGACGTATGGCAGAAATAAAATGTTGGACTATTAGGATATTTTATTTCTTTATTAGTTTTATTATAAAACATTGATATTAAGACAACGATATTGAAATCGTTATTGGTAAATATCAATTAGTTAGGTAAGTTATATATTAACTCCACTAAGGAGGCCCTGAGGATTGCCTTCAGACCGACGTAGACTTGGGATATATTATTTTCACAATTTTGAATGTGTTGCGATTCATTATACTGTATTATTATATGTTCCGCTCGCAGTTCAGAATTTCATAGCTCTGCCACTAAAGTGACTTTTTTCCATACAACAGAAACTCTTAAAAAGATTATTTGATTTTATTTGCTAGTTTTATCTTTTGATTTTTTGGATTCACGAGACATACCTAAGGTTTGCCTTTTCGAATTGATTACACCCATTCCTCAGTGATAAGTCGATAAGGTCAAGTCCGAAGACGAATGGTTTTATGATAGAACATTATGACAGGCTATTAAAAGTTTAAACTGAAAAGATATCGCAAAGAACATTTATGATTCCCCATAAATCGAACGAATGAAAAAAGATTTGGTGAATCTAAATTTATCCAATCTCAGTTAGGAGGACTACTTTTATTTTATCTTTTTTAAATAGACGATATTACTGAACTGTTTACAAATATTTATAAACTAGCAAAGACCCGTGAAAAATAACGCGATATTATAATGATAATTGCATGTTAGATAAAAAGCATGGACCCTTGAAAAATCACGAGATATTATAATGATAATAACATGTTAGCTCAAAATCTGACTTTACTTGTGAAGTTTAAAACATAGGGTACAATCGGTAAACTGGTGAATCTACATGACATTATCTTTTTACTGGCTAATACAATAGGGTCCTGAAACGTGGGGTACAATCGGTAAACTGGTGAATCTACATGACATTGTCTTTTTACTGGCTAATACAATAGGGTCCTGAAACGTGGGGTACAATCGGTAAATTGGTGAATCTCCATGACATTGTAATTTTACTGGCTAATACAATAGGGTCCTGAAACGTGGGGTACAATCGGTAAATTGGTGAATCTACATGACATTGTTATTTTACTGGCTAATACAATAGGGTCCTGAAACGTGGGGTACAATCGGTAAACTGGTGAATCTACATGACATTGTCTTTTTACTGGCTAATACAATAGGGTCCTGAAACGTGGGGTACAATCGGTTAACTGGTGAATCTACATGACATTGTCTTTTTACTGGCTAATACAATAGGGTCCTGAAACGTGGGGTACAATCGGTAAACTGGTGAATCTACATGACATTGTCATTTTACTGGCAAATACAATAGGGTTCTGAAACATGGGGTACAATCGGTAAACTGGTGAATCTACATGACATTGTCTTTTTACTGGCTAATACAATAGGATCCTGAAACGTGGGGTACAATCGGTAAACTGGTGAATCTACATGACATTGTCTTTTTACTGGCTAATACAATAGGGTCCTGAAACGTGGGGTACAATCGGTAAACTGGTGAATCTACATGACATTGTCATTTTACTGGCAAATACAATAGGGTAAATTTGAGTAAATAGTAACCGTAGACCCCTCTTCAAAAAAATTTAAACCCTTTAGTTTACGGAAAAAATGATTAAAAAAAATTCTAAATACTCAGTTAGAAATTTAAAAAAAAAATCATGTTGACTTTTATTCGACTCCGTAACTCATTCCACAGCAGAGAATATGCGCCTTCCTAGGGCGTCCCAGACTTAGTCTACCATTTAAACCAGTCTCTAAACATTCCTAACACTAATAAGAACAAAGGTGGAAATTTTCAGCGTAGATTTAGAGTCTATAGAGAACAAACAAAGAAACATTACTTTTTATATACAGAGAAGATGTGGATTCACTGGATTCCTGTTTGTTATCAACAAAAACAAATAGCATTAACTTATTATCCAATACACGTAATGTACCGTACATGTACATCTGTTTGTATACGATAGGGCTGTTTAGGCAATCGCGTGACCCGCGTCTATATCTCTGTCCACAACGTCTACTGCGCGCTTGTCTGCTGTCTCCAGTAACTGTCTACTGTACGTGTCTAGTTCGGACCATTTATTGGTGTTTGCCGCTCATGAATTATTGAGACCGCGTGCAAGGCGCTCCGTAACGACTATCCTCATTTAGCTGCTGCAGTTCTGCATCCCGGCTCTATAACTAGGCCACATGGTTTGTACCTACCCGCAAAAGGCTAGAGTATCAAAATCTTGCATTTATTTGATGAAATACATATAAAATTGTATAACTATTCATACTTTACAAGAGGCTTTTTGTTCAACAGAAAATGAAATTTCAAAGCTTCTTAGCTCCGGGGCTTGACAGAAGAAGCTGTGGTTTATGGTGTCAGAGCTCACCGTTCGAGAGTGCTCCTTACTTCGGGAAACTTTTTGTTACAAATGTTTCCTCTCGGCTTAAGATTTGAATTATGTCTGTCATGCATACCATTTATCTTTAATATTGTTATTATATTATATTATTATTATTAAAACATTATATTATTATTAAAACATGCTAATTTCGGTTATCAGCGATGTACGATATTACTGGGTAAACAATTTCACGTTCGATGAACTCAAATTAGCTTTGAATTTTGGGGTCATTTTCATAAATAAATGAGTAAAGAGCAATGAAATTAAAAACACGTAAGTTTCTCATCAAATAATACACAAAACAGATATAAACATATTTAAAATAACGCAAAGTTTTTTAACAGAAAAGAATTTTCACTTGAAAAGTTTAAACATTCCATCTCCTCCATACAATTTCCATACAAAGAGAAAACAAACAATGCTATTACGGGCGAGAAAGGAAAGACGAAGAAATCGGTAACGTTCTCCAAAGTAAAAGATGAATATTATATTTCTGCAAGGAGAATGGATTCAAAGGAGCGTGGCCTTTTATCCGCGGGGATGTGACGGAGGCTGCGCTGGGAGGTGGTGTAGGGTGGGGGGGGGGGGTGTTCTTCTGGGAATTCACAAGGAAACAATATGGACAGTGTTTACTGCAGTGGAGATTTCAGGAATTAATTTATGGCATTCCGTGATGTACATCGCACAAGCGTAGGCCGTCAGCTATGATGTAGTGGTTAAGACTTTGCTTTGGATGAGGAGGTTGCGTGCAAGTCTATGTGGGGTGTGCCAGAGCATCGTAATGTATGGTCGTTCTCATGAATAAAATGGTGAAAATGTACACGATATCATGTATTTAATATGCTACAAAGGATTCAAATCACTCTTCACATGTGCATACAATGTTGAAAAGTCAATCAAGTTCAATGTTAAAGTTTTTCAAAATTATCTCCAGAATATAAATATAATGTAAAGATGCGAGAGTCCTACCACCCGGAGACAGCGGGACTATAGCATACACAAATACCTTCAGTGGTGAAGCGAAAGGAAACTGGGATAAGAGATAGGTTGTGCAATGGAGACGATTGGCATAGGATAATAAAAAAAGACTAATTTCTTTTGTATGTCAAACTCAGGTTCAATGAACTCTAGAACTCGGATTTGCTTTGAATTAAAGTGTGATTTATGAGTTAGTTGTATGAGGAAGAATCGTTCAGTTAAGGGATAAAGTAGGTACATCTCCACAGTATATTATAAAATTTTAACGGAAAAATTATTTTAATTTCAAAATTGGAATCTTACATATTCAGTACATTATTGTAATGAACAATAATGCCGCCATTATTAAAATTGTGGGTGGTGTAATGGTCATTATACAGTATTTTTTTAAATATGAAAATTTAAATTTAATAATTTTATTATTTTTAAAAACATTTTTTAATTTTGTCAATATAATATTTAAGTTTTATTCCGTGATCTTTTACAGGTCTACGTTAGTATGATAATAACGTTTATAAGTCAAAAGGATAGTGTCAACTTAAAAAATCAAAATCACCTTAGTATAGTGTATCATCATAATTACACAGACGATTAGCAAAAAAGTAAGCAAGTGTGTATTATGTAAAAGAAAAAATGGTTCCCTTTAATAGTTACACTCTCCCACAGAAATTGTAATCTATATTTATTATCTTCAATCTACAGTAAGTGTGTAATATTTAAATGAAATAATAATTCCCTTTCATAACTACACTCTGACACAAAAATTGTAAAATATATTTAATATCTACACCCTACAGTAATTGTGTATTTTGTAAATGAAAGAATGTTTCTCTTTAATAATTACACTCTGCCACAGAAATTGTTAACTATATTTAATATCTACACTCTACAGTGTGTATTATGTAATTGAAAGAATTGTTACCTTTAATAACTATACTCTGTCACAGAAATTGTAAGCTATATTTATTACTTTCACTCCACAACATTTTGAAATGAACACTACTCAAATCTAGAAACCGTTTTTTTAAACAAACCGATTCATCATACGTAACATATAATATATAATAATGTGTATCGAGTAAATACTCGATATAATCTGGAGTGAAGAAAATAAATACCAATTTAAAGAGCTATATAAGCAAGGTAAGGGGAAACAGATTAAACATGTGTTAGAAACCTTTGGTTAAACATATTTGTGACACACAGATCTTTGTAATACAAGATATTTGCGGTACGACGACTTTGAAGGCGAAGTAGCCAGGGCGGGCAGCATGTTGCAAAGGAGTTACATATTTACTGTTCCTCTACAAAATGTATGCCGGGCACGCTCCCTGATGAAAGCAGGTTACAATATAGCGCCACCAGCGACTAGCGACTAGCGACTAGCGGCTGGAATGCGGGCGACGTAAACGGGATTATGCGGGGATAATGGCTGACACAAAAAAGCTTAGAAAGTTTCCATTGTAAATATTCAAATTTTAGTACCTACTTTTCAGTTGTAGTTCTGATCTTCAAAAAACGTAAAAAGGGATCCAAAAATAAAGCATACAAAATTCATCGCAGACATCACAATTCACCGTGGACATCAATAATTTCATCGCGGTGAAAATTATTTATCATTTTTTACTGACCCAATAGTACAAACAATAGCCAAGAATTAAAAATAAATTAATTAAATACTAGTTCTATTGGGATAATGCGTCAGAATAACTTGTTTCTATGAATGTACTACAAACGTATGTCATAAGCACCACTCAGAGATATTATTTTATTATTTGAATGCGGTGAACTTTCTGCGATAATTTTTTTTTCGCGGTGAAATATTCGTTACGAATAGTTGACGGTGAATTTTAAAGAGCTATGAAAAATCATGTCCACATTGTTCACGTACATTGTACCTAATATTTAATAAAAATATACTTGTACACAAAGAAAGGAAATAATGAGGATTTTTGGCTCCTCCATCCATTTGTTCATCAAGGAAGATTTTTTCGCAACAAGGATTTTTATCTAAAAAGTCACAATTGCCATGAAAGTATTTCCTATAGTATTGACGTACCACGTCTTTCATTCCGGCATTCTAGATTATATATAGATACATAATATTCATGAAACTAAGTATGACGGCCTACGTGGTCGAGTGGTAAGACTCTCGACTACAAAATCGGTACCATGGTCGCAGATTTAAATTCCGACATGCGCTTGTAAATTGGATTTAATCGTTTCATTATCAATTAATTGACAATAATATACAGTTTCTTTATTTGTGGCAGCTTACAGAGCGGTAGATACTCATGCATTGTCCTTGTGAAAGACCTCCATTCAGAAACGAAATGATGCTTTAGCCGTATTAGAGATGCCATAGTCTCACTGGCTCCAGATGGTTGGGAGCAGTTGCGACTGTTATGCAATATTCACATTTAAAAATAATTCTTAGAGGTAATAATCAAGTTACATTGTATTTCTTCTAACAAAAACTTTTTTATTAAATTCATTAATTACAAACATCGACAAAGGAAAATTTTAAATAGAATTTATAAGATGATAGTTTTCATAACCGTTCCATTGAAAGAAAAGATTTTAATATGAAAATTTAACTGAAAAAGGAAAACAAATGAACATCTTCTGACTCGGGGCAGATGTTTTTCATAGAATTAAACAGGCGTCAAATAATAAACTTTTCCTTTGGCAAAATGCTATACGAAATATTTGTTTTTTATTTCATTTCCACTTACATTTTCGTCTCGAGATGGTCACTTTGAAGTGAGGGCTCTTTGATCTTAGAAATATTGCTAGGGTATTATTCTACATATTTTCGAGAAACTTTTTTAACTAAAAGGAAATGTGATTTATTTTGTGAGGTTTTCGACACACCTTTCAAAAACCCCGGAAATTACGGGAAACAAGAGAACCACAAGATCATGAAACTGTGAAGGATGTCACATAAAGCAACTGCCTGACATTGGTAACTGGTAAAAACTTCTACCACGTGGGATTGCTAGAAATACGAAATATTTATTTATTATGACTGTTTACGCCACACTGAGTTGTGTGGTTGATAGTGCAATTTTCTGTTACAAGCACATATAAAATAGAACATTATAGGATACATAGGTGTGGGATAATAGGTAAAGTGCAGACCCTTGAAAATTCACGTAATCAGACATTACTTGTCGATATTAACACATTTCAAATATAAATAGTATTAAATTAAATAGTATTCTGGAAAAAATATTTCATCGTAGGTACTTTATCGCTTGTCTGAATTCTTGACGAATAAGTTCCAATTTAAAAATGATACCTTAATTATAAAAACAAATCCGAGCGCATTGAACCAGAGTTACAATCACAGTAAAACCCACGAATTAATTTATAAAAACAAATCCGAGTTCGTTGAACCAGAGTTACAATGACAGTTAAACCCACAACCAAAATTAGAATTTGTGATAATTTGATGATTCCAACAAAATTCATATTTTTTGACGTTAGTTTGCAATATATATATATATATATATATATATATATATATATATATATATATATATATATATATATATATATATATATATATATATATTATGCATTTTTTCTTCAATTATTGCTTTATGTCTAAGAAAAAAGAAATGTGAAGAATGATTAAAAATACATAAATTTTATACAGCACAATGCAAGGAAAAAGTCGTCGGAAAAACATATTTTCTATTACGGTAAAGTATTTTACAATTGTAGTGATTTATGTTTGGGGTATTATGCCGTGTTGGGCATCCTCCTTCTTTAGCCAACGTTTCGGATAGCATTACAGTGTCCATCATCAGAGCAGATGTGTAAAAATTGTGGTGAAGTGTGTGCTTATGAATGTATATGTGATACCGTTAAAACTGTAAAAAAATAATATAATTGGTTTAATAGAACTAAAAACCATGTAAACACAAGATAGGTTCAGGCAGTTTTCAGTGGAGTTTTTAATCCCCCACAAACAAGTATACAAATTCACAATAATTCAGTCGAGTGCGAAGGAAAGTGCGGCAAGCGAGTGGGTATTTCAAGTAAAACATAATGTTTCCCGTGTTAGCGGTGACGGGAGATACCTCCCGTTATACCTCCTGAAATACTTCAGTTTCAGCGGCACAACGAGCGGGGCGGCGCGGCGCGGGCGGACCACGACTTGAAGAGGGCGGCAGCGCAAATTGAAAGTGTGCACGTGGCGAGGCAAGCGTGAAAGGGAAAAATACAACTTAAAAGGTCACACTTTTCCCAGGAGTGGACAAAAACCACGTTTGAACGTATTTTGTTTTAAAACATTCGTAAGATTTTCACGTTCTAAAATTTAAAGCTTTTACAACAGTACATTATGACCTTTGGGTTGCAGAATGATTGTATAGGAATTTTAACAAATCTGTAACTATCTAACTATCTTTTAGGTTCCAATGATAAGCAGTGATATTGAAGAAACATCCTGCTAAAAGGTCGCACTTTTACAAAGGGGGCGTAAATGCCACGTTTGACCGGATTTTTTTAAAAGGAAATCAATGAAAGATTTTCGCGCTTTAAATTGCTAAGCTATTGCAACTGTTATAATACATTTTGTATTTCAGAATAATAATTGCAAAGGGAGCCATACTAATTTACTATCAATCAGTTAGATGGCAATGAGTCGCAGTAAAAAAGAAGAAAAGGCTGTTAAAAGGTTGCACTTTTCCCAGGAGTAGACGAACGCCACGTATGACCTTGTTTTGTGATGAAACATTCAAAGTAAGCTTTTCGCTTCTAAACTTTTAAGCTTTTGTAACCATATGATGAGCTTTTGGATTTTAAAGAGGAATTTCACCAATTTACAATAAAAATATCATATTTTAACGTGAAAAAGAAAAATTAGCTCAAATGTTCGCTTTTCTCCCAGAAGTCGACAAAAACCACACATGACTTGGTTTTGTGAGTTATTCAATGTAAACTTTTCACGATTTTCCTTTTTTAGCTATTGCAAGCGCCGAACCTTGCGAGATTCAGAAAAGTAAGTACCTATAAACCAATTTATTATCAAACTATCGTATCTCAACGTGAATGTAAAAAAATAGCCTAAATGGGGTGAGCGAATCGTTTAACAGTGTAATGTAAACTGTGCATGCTTTAAATTCTTAATCTATTTCACTCAGTTGGATAATAAAGAAGAAGAAACGCAAAAATACTTCATCTTGTTAGCGCATGTTACCAGAGTGAATAACTTTTATTTATTTATTAACGGACATCGTCCAAATTACAAAATAATAACACGAATAAAGTAAAATGAAAAATATAGGAGTAGACAAAGGTACATGAAAGCAAAGACATATGGTAGATATAATATAAGAAAATAAAGTGACAAGTCGAATCAAGTCAAGAATACGCCGTGGGTCAGGACCACAGGACACTTATAATATTCCGTCACTTGTTTAGCGACTGGCAAAAATCATTTAGACTTATCCCAAAAAAGTTAAGGTTTTGACTTGAGTTGACCAGTCTGCACATTCTGGACAATGGTGAATAATATCCATAATTTGTCGAATGATGGTTGAGGAAGAGATGTTTATTATTTCTGAGTCTTTGCGAGGGGATATTGAAGGGAATGAGTTGCAGTAGAGTAGGTGAATCAATAATAGCATTTATAATTTTAAAGAAGCAAATGAGGTCATTTCTTTCCCGACGGACTTCCAAAGGAGAGAGGTTTAGAGTTAGTTCAATTTCATCATATGAGTATTTGCCTTTTTCTAAACCTAGCCTCCTAGCAATCCCTCTTAAGAACCGATGTTGAACAGATTCAATGCGTTGAATGTGGACAGAATAAAAAGGAGACCAAATAACACAAGCATATTCAAGATGGGGGCGAACCAAGGAGAAGTAAAGAGTTCTAAGGGTATTTACGTTTTTGAAGTCCGAAGTGATTCTAGTGATGAAACCAAGTAATTTGAGGGATTTATTAACGATTGCAGTTATGTGATCCCGAAAAGAAAGCTTGCTATCAAGAGAGACACCAAGGTCTTTAATAGATGTAACAGTTGTTAAGCAAATATTATTAAGTTTGTATTCGAAGATAATCGGTTTTTTTGATCTATAGAAGGACATAATTTTGCATTTATCGACATTTAGTTTAAAACAATTAATTTTACACCAATCATTGAAAGAGTCGATATTCGATTGGAAAAGAAGGCAGTCATCGTGATTTTTTATTATCTTTAGAATCTTATTGTCGTCCGCAAAAAGCCAAAAGCGTGTATGAGAAAAAATACTAATAATGTCGTTTATAAACAAGTTAAAAAGAAGCGGTGCTAGATGTGCTCCTTGAGGTACGCCGGACGTTACTGTTGTTATTATTGTTGATTTTGAAGAGGCCTGGATTATATGAAGGAGGAAAACAGATGCCGCTAGTTCGTTCCACATGCGAGCTGATTTATTGTTCGTGAAGTTATCGTTACCGTTCTCAAGAAGCCGCTCGGGTCCGTCGAGTTTTGCGTACGTGCACCGGGATCAGTGCTGCTAGCCCCTTTGGCTCCATTGAAATACCTGTAAAATAGACTCGGCATTCATACATTGCGTCTGTGCATTAGAGATGGGGCAGACACAATGTATGACCCTCCTTCGCACAGAATCAAGTAGGTTCATGACTTCACCCAGTTATATAACACTTATTGTATTTTCTAATATACAGAAGAGGTCAAAAGAGAGTTAGTGGGAGTGGCATCCTCAATTGCAGAGGTTGGTTGTGAGGTGGAAATGAAATTGAGAAAATTATGTTTAGGTACATATCAGAGTGTTCACATTGTGTTCCTAAACATATCAAAAGTAATTTCAAGCAAAGGTTTCTATTGTTTTAGTGTAATGTTTCTTGCAAAATCTCTTCTCGTAAGTTTCTTTAGAAATTTCGGCAAGATTATAAAGTGGCGTAGTAGAGAAATCAAATTGGTTTAGTTTGCCTTTCACGAATATTTTGGTTAATACATCATGTAAAACGGAATACCTAGGAATAACTAGTAAACAAACTTACATGTACGGGAAGACCCAAATGCGTATTGTTATTAATTACAAGCATACATAATATAAGCCGCTCATCTTCAAATGTACTATGTACGAATACATTTGTAATAATGTATGTAAGTACAGTAAAGTATGAAACACTAGACAACACATTGAATAATATATGTAGGTAGAGTACAGTGTTAAACACTAGACAACACATTTAAATATTTCGAAAAACAAACTAGAAAAAAAAAATCGTATTAATATAGGTACCACACAAAAATTTTCTTGTCTTGTAGATATGTCGCTAATATGCAAAAATGAAAGTAGAAACAATGAACGTTTATCAAATCCTCGGGAATGGGATTGTTCAAGTTTTCTTTCTCTCAATAAATATAGCTACCAACTAATGAAATTTATTTTCAGGTCCCAAATTCTATGAACTAAATAAAAAAAAATAATTAATACACACACACGTAGCTACGCGTAAGTAAAGACAAGCACTTCAAAACAGTGTTAAGGAGGATTTTATATAAGAGCGTTAACTATGCCTACATAAATCAAAAAAATAGTACTCGTTTTTTTGTGCATCCTGAGTAAATCTTGTTCAATGAACTTGCTTTGAATTTAAAGGTAATTTTCAAAATTGGAATTGATTGCATGGAGAATTCAGACAAACGATACAGTGCCGACCTAAAATGTAATATTTTTAGCATAAAATTAGTTTTACATTTTCAATGGTCAATTTTATTTCCCGTGATTTTTCGCGGTTTGAGCTAAGATTTATATAGTAATATTATAAGATCATGGGTATTAATAAAGTTATTTATTGAAAGAAATAATACTATGTATTAGATTGACAATGTATTCGAATGCGAAACCGCTACTGTACTTACATATGTTGTACAAGAACTCTAAAATGTATTTGATTGTTTTAGTAGATTTTAGAAAATAATACATAATGTTAGAATAAATTGTTCGGCCAAACATCTAATGTGATATCTTTATCTGTGTGGGATTTACACGATGTTTTGTGGCAGATAGAAAAAAGGGACAGTCATATTATCATAGGACAGAAATATTATAAAAAAAATATAATAATATGGTCGACAACACTGTTGCAGCAAAGTTCGCAACATAATATGAAAATGACCTCTTCAATTGACCCCTAACTACAATATGACATCTTTGCGTTGCACCCTTTCTGCGTGTTTCTTAAAGACAATCCAGGAATGTGTACATTAAAGGGGCGTACTACTCCCACAGTTCCCCACGACAGCGATTAAACTATACAACTTTGGCGATCAACAACATACAAAACAATACTGACAGAACTGGGCAGAGTAGTCCGAGGCTGAAAGAATAACAGGGAGTGTTGCATCAGGAGGTATTGATAAGAAATATTCTGTCCGACGACAGACATATTTTAGCGCGGATTACATAGTTATCAATGAAGATTCGGTTAACTCTCAATATACACATTTTTTTGAAATAATGTCGTTCTTTACGCAAAATTACTGGCTTATTAACAAAGGAGTGGAACTAACAAAGCTTTAGAATTAAAAGAATTCCTATACGAGGCAAGTTGAATCCGTTGGAACCGATGACGCTAAATTGGTTCGGCATTGCAGAGACGAAATTTGTTCACATAAATTAAGTTGTGAATAAAAACCCCACTAACTAATTAACTCCCTCGTTAGTACCAAAAAGTAAATGCGGATTGCCAATGCATATTTAGGTTACTATTTCAATGTGACATTGCCAATTTATTAATATTTTTACGTAACTGTATTTTCGGAATGTTAATTCATAGATATTATCCAGTAATGCTAGCGTATGTTGATTTATGATCTATCGCGTTATCAATATAAAACATAAAAACTCCGACAGTAAATTCAAGCTTTGGACAAAGACACTACCAATACCATACTATAAAAGCTTTCAACAGTGTAAAATTTGAAATTAAAATTGAGGAAAATAAAAATAAATTCACACACAAAATTACAAAATGGATTAAAGAACAAAAAAGACAATATTACCAAAATGTCATAGCATAAAATAAAAATAAAACCTACACGTAACACACAAAACCAATATAAACACACATCACTCACAAACAAACAAGATTATTTTCAATGTATTATTTTTTAATTTTAAATATATTATTATGTATTATGTATTTTTAATTTTAAATGTATTATTTTCTCTTTAAATGTATGATGTAGATTTTATTTTCATATTATAAAATGAAGGCCTCAGCACGGGCAAGCCACCCAGTGAGGCGGCATACATTACTGGAAAACTTAAAATGTAAAAAATATTGTAGCAAATAAAAAAAATATATGTATCGGTCTGGATATTAACAGTGCGATCGTGTTCGGGAATTCTGTAAAAAATCATCGGTAGTTACGCCTATCTATCGAATGGGTGGGGGGGGGAGTTAAGATACCGGTAGCTCGTTCCACATACGTATTTCGCATATTAAAAAAAATACTTGTCGTAAATAAATCCGTTTCGCTTTTATATAATCTAGTGAGTAACCCAGCACCCAGCGTAGAACGGTGAACATCTGTAGAGTCTCACGCTGTAGGCGAGCGGCAAGTTTTGGCGTGGAACAATTATCGTAGCGGGCTGCCTGCTACGCTCGAGTGTTTGCATTATAATCCCGGCATTATTCCTGCCCGCCGAGCAACGAACGAGGAATGAGTATTTGATATGTTCTGTGAGTAGGGAGCAGGTCTTTGTATTCACGGGCTAATTAAAACCATGTTAATACAGTTAAATATCTCCTTTAATGTGTATGGTGATTTCGAAATGTGTTTAAAGCCTTTGTGAACAAATACAACTCGTCTAATCTGTATTTACTCCCATTGTTATATATGAGAGGATTTTCAATTAAGCAAACCTTCAAAGCTCACCTGAAAAATATTTTAGTTGATGATATCTGTTCGCACCTGAAAAATTGACGACCTCTGTGGTCGGGGGGGTAGGGTTCCCGACTACCAATCCGGTGGTCACAGGTTCAAATTCCGGCGTGCGCAAGTAAATTTAATTCAATTAATTTGATTAGTTCCAGATTGCAAGAAACTCTCAAAATCGCGCTGGTGAAGACCACCATTCAGAAGTTTTAGCCGTGTTTGGTGACCATATCTAAATAGCCAGGTACTTCCCCGCCCATCTCCACTACAAACATACCCTTATTGAGGATGCCATAGTCTCACCGGTCTCAGACGGTTGGGAGCAGTTGGACCTGTTATGCGGTATTCACATAAAATATTCCCGGAGATGTTATAGCCGTTCTGGCTCCGAGCAGTTAAAACCATATCATATATACAATATAATATAGTCACAACTTGACCTTGCTTCGTGGCCTCCCTTGAAGCCGGTCAGCGGAGTAAGGGCTGAGGTAAAACCGACGCTATATTAGGTCCTATGTTAATCTGGAATTAAAGAATTTCAAGTAGCTTGTACTTGAGCTAATGTTTATTTAGGTTGGATTTAGCATAATAACGCAGGGCTGCTTTACATAACCCGCCGGAATGAAAGAAAACGGTAAATCAGTATACCTTATAAAGAGTCGAGGCCATATTTACCAAGTTATGTAAGTAAGTGTACCGAACGTGGAATCATAAATTGAGGTTTATGTATTAGTACGTACTTAAGGATGATTTAGATATGACGTTAGTTAAATGATCAATGGATCAAGGATGAACACGAATTATTCTATGTTACGTAATGCAAATAAATGGATATTTTTAAAGGCCGTACGAGCTTTTTGTCACTAAATCAAATTTTGTTCCGAAAGGCAGAAGATTTAAAAAAGTGCATAATAAACGTATATATATATATATATATATATATATATATATATATATATATATATATATATATGAAAGAGACATTAGTGTATTAATGTGATTATGCCGAACGTATAAAAGCGTATGTCTGCTTTTATCTCGTCTTTTTACCATTTACCTTCCTGGTAGTAACGTGTATCACAGGGCGACAATAAACAGAATATAATAAACATTCTAATTATTATATTCTATTCATCATTTCAAATTTACTTGGTGATCCATTTTCTTCTCAAATCGAACAGTTACCACATTATGGCTCCTTAAATACCCTAATACCTCTTGGTCACATCATAGAGGGCGACATATACAATATTACTTAATAATTCAGAAAAGGATTGACAGTGACATCAGTTCCATGAAATCAAAAAAACTAACAACAAATCGAACAGTTACCACAGCATGGATACACAAATACCCAGATGCCTCTTGATCACATCATGGAGGGCGACATATACAAGATTACTTAATAATTGACAGTGACATCCATGAAATGAAAAAAAAACTAACAACAGAAATCAAAAACGCTAAAACGTAGGCAAAAATCTAATTTTTTAATTATTTCACAAATTTAAATATGTCGAAAAGCCAGTCAATCATTATAACATACCTACTAATTTCGGTTGTGAGTCTTTCATTCTGTGAGTGATTGTAACTCTGGTTCAATGAACTCGAATATGTTATGAATGTAAAAGTCATTTTCAAAATATAAATGATTGTTTCGAGAAATTCAGGCAAGCATAAAGTGCCTAACTATAATACAATAATATTTTAACAGAAAAATATTTTTATTTTTATTTTCAAAACTGCAAAGAATTCAGAATATAATATAATATATTTTGATTCCATATTAGAAATGTGTATTTTTTGTTTGGACATCTTAGGGTTAATTATGTAGTGCAATCAGATTTCGTGATTTTTCAAGGGTCTATGCATTTTAGCTAACATTTAATTTTCTATCCTACATTAATTCTAATATTTTAGCTATCATCCTACAGTAATTATAATATTTCGTGATGAAATATTTTTTCGAAGAGATATATGTATCCAATATTGAAACAAATGTTCGTGTATTTAATTGAAAAAAAAGTGTTTCAGAATACAAGCATCAATTTCTATAATTGAAAACACAAAGGAAAAAACAGGCCACTGCGGATGAAGCTTTCAGGAAATGAAACTGAAATATTCAAATATTTCAGTTGAGAGCGGGGGTGGGTGGCAGGGAGGCTAGTCCAGCACATATTCCTCCTCTCAGGGCAGGGCATACAGCACACAGCCTGAAGGCTCTGAGGGTCGGTAGACAGTGGGGAGTGAAGACCCACATAGCCGGTTGAACCTTTGACACTGTAAGGAATTTCTACATTCTTTGGAGTCTAGTAAGGAAGCAGCAGTTTGATGATTTTTTCAGTGGATTCATGGTATCCTTAAAATGGGTATTTTGTAAGGCTGTAGGAAGTGGAGCAGAAATAGAAAGATTTAGAAATACCTGGTCATTCAGATTTGCATAGCTAAAGCTTTTAAAAAATTGGAACGGTGGTCATTCACCGAGGCGACTCTATTCTGTACTCTTTTAAATACTAACTTTTATTATAGGCACCTAATCACATATCAGACCCAGACCGGTAAATTCTATGGAATAGGGTGCAAATAAAAATATTACTGTATTTTAATAATATCACTAGAGAAAAACCGTAAAGAATCAAGAAATATTATAACTCCAATTTTGAAAATGTTTTTTTTTTTTAATATTTTTGAAAGTGAATTGAGTTTTATAAATATCCGGAGGATTTTATATTTAAGTCTTTTGGATGAGCTTCAAATAAACTCAACACGAAATCATATTCTCTGCGAATTTTTCTAAAAAAATTATCAAGAAAATCTATTTGCAAATATATAAAATACAAAACATCTGCCTATTTCAACAAAGTACCATATCCTCTCCAGGACTTTGATAGCAACATTCTTACCCGGAAACTTTGCCAAAATCCTTCGTCCAGGAATGTGATGAAAAATGGATGTAGCCAAAACTCTGAAACGAGGATCAACGTTTTATTAGAGCAAACCTCCCCGACCATTGAGATGCAATATGCAAGATGAGCTCTTAACAAGATAAGCCCTTAGAAGTTAAGCAATAGTATGAAATTGTGCTCAAATCTATAATTAGTCTTGCTTAAAATAAATACTTAACAGCACTAAATTGTACTAGAGTTTTTAGTTTTTTTATTATTGTGATATTTGTTTCGGCGTTTGAGACCATTTTCAAAATGTGGTTTGGCCGTTTTTAGACGAATTATTTTATGAATATATCGTCACAATTATTTTCTCAGTAAATCGTTTTAACCGATAGTAAATTATTTTAGATATCATAAGAATCATATAAATGAGTCTTCGCAACTTGACAACGCAAATGGCCTCAAACACCGAAAAAGCTGTCACTAAAATAATTGCGGAACTTAATAATAAAATTATTAACTTTTATTTGCATTAAATTTAAAAAAAAATGGAATCCTAAAAATTAAACATAAAAATAATTAATAGATATTATGAACAATAAAAAAGTGTAAGTTACTCGCATGTAAAAAAAAAAATTGGAGCTGTCAACTTTCAGTTGCACGCGAAAGTTTTGGAGTGACAGCTGTTAATAGATTTGATTCAGTTGCTCGTGAGAGTTTTGGAGTGACAGTTGTCAATGTTTTAGTTGCTTCTGAGAGTTTTGGAGTGACAGTTGTCAATGTTTTAGTTGCTTCTGAGAGTTTTGGAGTGACAGTTGTCAATGTTTTAGTTGCTTCTGAGAGTTTTTGACTGATAGCTGTCAATGTTTCAGTTGCTCGTGAGAGTTTTATAGTAAAGTTGTCAATATTTCAGTTGCGCGCGCGAGTTTTAAGAGTTTGTCGTGTTTTGAAGAAAGTTTTGTCCAGAATATCAGAATTGTACAAAATAAATTATTAAGTAAATACATAAAAAGTACTTCTTTATGTGTGTGACATTGGTATCAGAATTACCAATCCAGGGCATTCCCAATCGCTGGTCTCAGCATTTTCAATTTGCATACACATTTAAAAATGCATACCACGTGTCTGCCGTCAGGCGGAGGAAGGGGTGGGGGGAGGGTAAAATGATAAAGTGACATCCATCAGCCAACATTAATAATTTTATTACAGTGATGAATTTCGGAGTCATCCCCTTTCGTTTGTTTATTCTAAATGTCAGCTGGATGCATCCAAATAGGGTTTGTTGAAAATAAAGTGAACTGGATTGAGAATTTGGAGACTTTATTTTATCAATGAATTGAAAACGTTCACAATTGACAAATTTTCTGCTTTAGATCAAGAGCAGCGAAAATTTTTGTAGAAAATAAGTTAAACGCCACTGTATCGTTAATTTGGTAAATACTTCTAGATTTTTTTTTAGTCAAAATATCCGCCCCAGCAACATTTTACTAATCGTATTCAGCGAATATTTTTAACATCATTTAGTTGTTATTAAATGATAAAGTATAAATAATAAAAGAAAATTTCGACACTTTGTATCATCAATAATTTTAATCTAAATATATATATATATGAAACGATTATGGCTACAATCTACCTGTCAGGCATGAAACCATCTACCCGTAAAACGGAATACCTACTGATTTTTAAAAATACCTTATATCGAACACCATCAAACGAATCTGCGATAAGAAGTGAACGAAATCACACCCCTAATGGCCTCGCAGAAAATGTATTTCTTATTCCACATTTACTCATATTCACTAGAATCATATTGAAACTTTTCTCAACATCGTAGTTAAGACGAAAACGAAGTCATTTTACAAAACATAGAAATGCTAATATGAGATTGCATCGACTGTATAAAGCCGTGAGTGATCCAGGGAAAAATGCATAAAAAGTGCATTTTCATAAAACAACTTCTGCTAACGACATAAATGTTGCTTACATCGGGGACCTATTCTTTATTTTCAGACAGAGCGTTGACTTCAATATCATATGAGAATCGGGTCTATTCTACTTTACAACAATTAATGCATAAAAATACATATAAGTGTGTAACATTATTTTCAAACTCCGATTTTTTTTTACATTAGCTCCGCACAGAAGGCCATGAAGAAAATAATTTCCCTCGGGACCTGATGTCATCTTTGGGGATGCTGTATGGAAATAAAGGAGAGGAAGTCGAGATAGACAGGTAGTGTGGACGGATGGTTACAAGTTTGGTGTTTCTATCGAAATTGAACGAAGCCTATTCAACTGCATTATGCATTGCGTTCTTCTCCGACTTATAATTGTTGTGTTTATTCGTTATCGCCCGTTCTCATAAACTTTACTGCAGCATTAACGCACTATTTAATAAGAGTTCACCGCACATCTTTACAAGGAATCTATTTATTTATATGAAGAGTATCTGTGGCGCTGGAGACGGGCGGCGTGGATTTGATTTTGTATGCAATTTACAGTTTTATTCCGAAATTGATGAAATTTTGCACACCGGACCTTCCAAACACGAGGAAGACCTTGTACATGAGATTTCTAAAAACAACCCCACTCTCTTTTCCCAATCCTTAAAGCTGAATTTTGATACTTCTTAATGGAATTGTGCACACTTGACGTTCAAAATTAAAGAAAAATAATTACTGTCTACATCAGATTTCAAAAAACTCGTGAAGCCCGGGTAACTTCAGCTAGTATCACAGCGTCTGACATCCTTAGGACATACCATTCTTTGCAGAACGTCTGGCGTCCTTAGGACAAACCATTCTTTTACATACCGTTATTTCATATTATTTTTGTCAAAATTTCAGAATGTGGTGTTCACAGAATTTTTTTATTATTTAATAAATGTTTACATGTTACATTTTTTGACATTTTTTAACTACCATACTAGGCTAATGCCCGTGTTATGGTAGTTATACATGAAATAATAATAAAGAAAACATAAAAGAACTAAAAAATACTATTTTATAGAAACATAAGTATGCAAGTATGAATCATACATGAAATAATAATAAAAATAACATAAAAGAACTAATAAATACTAATATGATTTAAGATTTTCACGGCCAAAAGTATTTTTGTTATTTGTTTTTGGGGTGTTATGCCGTGTTGCGCTAACTCCTTCTTTAGCCAACGTTTCGGACAACATTGCACCACTTAACCAAATAACACATCTTACCAAATAACACATCTGCCCTGATGATGGACACTGCAATGTTGTCCGAAACGTTGGCTAAAGAAGGAGTTAGCGCAACACGGCATAACACCCCAAAAACAAATAACAATAATAATACTATTTTAAGTAAATAAGTAAATAAGAAAAATAAGTGTGCAAGTATGAATCATACATGAGATAATAATAAAAATAACTTAAATGAAGTAAAAAATACTATTTTATAGAAACATAAGTATGAAAGTATGAATCACACATGAAATAGTAATAAAAATAACTTAAAAGAACTACGAAATACTATTTTATAGAAACATAAGTATGTAACAAAATATAAATGTAACCAAGTTAAAATACAAAATATTATGAGGTCTGTATTTCCCAAAACAACTACAGTTTTGAAATAAGATATTACATCAAAAGTAATTTATGCTCACGCTTACCTCGCACTTCACAACAATACACGGCATTCTTATACTGTTGCAGCAACAATTAATAGCAGTAGTAATGTTTAGATTATATTCGATGGTAATGCCACCTTCCGCAGAAATTGGAAAATGTGAGATTTCCCCATCTGCTTTTTCACAATCCATATCGTTTCATTACGTCGCTATCGAATTCAATGCCGGATATGTATCCTGGAATCACCTCCATTGAGTCGCGCGGAGAGAAATCGGACCGAAATCACCACAAAGGCAATCGCTAATAAAATATCAAGGAGAAAATATTTCATTTTATGTCACGGTATACGTGTAATCTACAGAGAAACTCGCTGTCATGGAATACAATGATATTATATAATTCAACAAACTTCAGAATCGATCAAAATAAGAAATAACTAGAAACGATTACAATCGTATTCGTATCATCCGAAATGGATAAAAGTGAATGAAAAAAATGTTGCTATTTATGATTTGCGTTTCAACTTTACATTGGTATATACAGATAATATAATTTCTTTCCCTTCGTAACCAGTAAGACAAACAACTTGTCGCGCAAAGTCCGAGCACGGCGCGACCGAAATCGCGAGACCCGCATAGCCACCAATCATTGTTGAATTCTGGAAATGTCAAAACCAGAATGCTTTCATTACCTCACTCACAACCAAACGGTTGATATAGCTGCCATTTTACATCCTTTTATTCTCTGCCGATTATTTTTTCTAAGCATAGATCTAAAACACTCTAATTGTTACAAAATGTCTGACACAATTGACGCCTTAGGCCTTGCGCGCACCACGATTTTCTGTCTCACGATAATTTTGTCGCAGAAATGCAACGTATGAGTTAGTAAGTATGTGCGCGCATATACGACAAATAAATAGTTGCGATTTTAAAATTGTGATTTGTCACATTTTTCCGCGACAGCGCGCGACGCGATTGTCGCAAAATAAAATTATAGCATTTGAAGTTATATGGACACGCGCGCACTGCGATTTAAAATCGCTACCTGACAACCTTTCTTCAGCTGAGATTGCATTCCGCCATCTAGTATTATTGTATGCAATTTGAGGTCCAACAATTCTTAATAGTTTGTCAAATGTCTGAATCGTCATTCTATAATAGCCAAAGAATTTTTTTGGATACTGTCGAAGATCATTGTATTTCAGATAAAAGAAACCTTTAACATATCTTTCTGCTGTAAAAGGATGAGTCCAGTATTTATGTTTTCTTTTATTCCTCCTCTTCCGAAGAAGCAAAACAATACAAGCAATTTGTTCGAAATCCATGTTGAGAATGAACAATTATCGCAATTTTAAATCGCGATGCGCGCAGTATTATTTTTGCGATTTATTGTAGCACGATTTTAAAATCGTGTCGCAAAAAATATAATCGTGGTGCGCGCTAGGCCTTAGGCCTTAGGCCTAGCGCGCACCACGATTATATTTTTTGCGACACGATTTTAAAATCGTGCTACAATAAATCGCAAAAATAATACTGCGCGCATCGCGATTTAAAATTGCGATAATTGTTCATTCTCAACATGGATTTCGAACAAATTGCTTGTATTGTTTTGCTTCTTCGGAAGAGGAGGAATAAAAGAAAACATAAATACTGGACTCATCCTTTTACAGCAGAAAGATATGTTAAAGGTTTCTTTTATCTGAAATACAATGATCTTCGACAGTATCCAAAAAAATTCTTTGGCTATTATAGAATGACGATTCAGACATTTGACAAACTATTAAGAATTGTTGGACCTCAAATTGCATACAATAATACTAGATGGCGGAATGCAATCTCAGCTGAAGAAAGGTTGTCAGGTAGCGATTTTAAATCGCAGTGCGCGCGTGTCCATATAACTTCAAATGCTATAATTTTATTTTGCGACAATCGCGTCGCGCGCTGTCGCGGAAAAATGTGACAAATCACAATTTTAAAATCGCAACTATTTATTTGTCGTATATGCGCGCACATACTTACTAACTCATACGTTGCATTTCTGCGACAAAATTATCGTGAGACAGAAAATCGTGGTGCGCGCAAGGCCTTATTCTCGAGATCGTGAGCGGGAAAGAACTGGTCTGGGCGGTGGTGGCATCGCCGACGAGTTTACAAAATGTGTGACACAATTAACGCCTTATTCTCGAGGTTGTGAACGGGAAAGAACTGGTCTGGGCGATGGTGGCATCGCCGACGAGTTTACAAAATGTGTGACACAATTGACGCTTTATTCTCGAGGTCGTGAAAGGGAAAGAACTGGTCTGGGCGGTGGTGGCATCGCCGACGAGTTTACAAAATGTGTGACACAATTGACGCCTTATTCTCGAGGTCGTGAGCGGGAAAGAACTGGTCTGGGCGGTGGTGGCATCGCCGACGAGTTTACAAAATGACGCTTTAGGTCCAGGTTTTAGCTGAAAATCATCAAATGGTCATACAGCGCCATTATCTTTTTTGACATTTGAATGGTCCCCGTTAAAAGTCGATTCAAGGTGTGTTTCAGCGTCCTCTCAAATCGTCATAAGCTGATCACAACTTGTTTAAAAGCTGAAACTAAAACTCAGAATTGGCATTTAACGGGGACCTTTCAACTGTAAAAAAAAACAAAATGGCGTGAAATAGTCATTTGATGACAATGTTACATTTGAATTTCTGTGAAACCTCCACGCAGATAGTCGCCAAGATACTTGAATCGCCGAGCATCGGATACTTGCGCATCCCTATCCCAGTTGAAGAAAGATCTAAAACTCCTGTTTTATTGTAAATAAATATACGGAATGGAGTGTTTCACGTCCAGAACATTTAACAGTAATAATAGGTGCCGGCTTCCTCTTTTCAGAACCTCGCGCAGAAGTGTTGGGGTTCAGTTAAATAAAACACTGTACATATTAGAAAATGGCGAAGAACTGATTAAGTATGCAAATTATGATTGCTGTTATTTGATTAAAATAAAACAAATGTAGATAAAAAATAATTATGAAGTAGGTGTGCCAGTTTAATATTAAATGCATTATTGTTAGCGCTTAAGCTGCGCGGCCTTTTTCATATGAAACTTAAATTAGAAAGTAAGTCAGTTTCATAATGCATTATTATTAGTGCGTATGGGGAAGGGCTGTGTGGCCTTATTCATACAAAACTTTAATTTGTAAGTGGGCCAGTTTCATATTTCATACTAAATGCATTAATGTTCGCGCTTATGAGGAACGGCTGCGCAGCCCTTTTCATACAAAACTTCAATTAGTAAGTGGGCCAGTTTCATATTTCATACTAAATGCATTAATGTTCGCGCTTATGAGGAACGGCTGCGCAGCCCTTTTCATACAAAACTTCAATTAGTAAGTGGGCCAGTTTCATATTTCATACTAAATGCATGAATGTTGGCGCTTATGAGGAACGGCTGCGCAGCCATTTTCATACAAAACTTCAATTATTAAGTGGACCAGTTTCATATTTCATACTAAATGCATCAATGTTCGCGCTTATGAGGAACCGCTGCGCAGCCCTTTTCATACAAAACTTCAATTAGTAAGTGAGCCAGTTCCATATTTCATACTAAATGCATCAATGTTGGCGCTTATGAGGAACGGCTGCGCAGCCCTTTTCATACAAAACTTCAATTAGTAAGTGGGCCAGTTTCATATTTCATACTAAATGCATTAATGTTGGCGCTTATGAGGAACGGCTGCGCAGTCATTTTCATACAAAACTTCAATTTGGATTTGAGGTCAAATTACCTAACAAAACAACATGATTATTTTTTTAATCAAAAAGTGCTGCAAGTACGGAAATGTGCTACTTTATTTATAATTACTTTATTTTTAGTTTTAAATTATAAAAAATAAAGCATTATGGAATTCCATCTTTCATGATTTTAGGGCAAATTTGGCAATCATTTGTGAGTTAATAGTAATTATTTAAAAAAATAATTTTGCGTGCAAAATGTGAATGTGAACATGTGAACTGTGCAAATATGATGAAATAAAAAGTTAAAAAAAAAAATGAAAAAAAGCATTTAAATGGAGGTAAATTCAAATTAAAAACGACCGATTTACGTTGAAATAAAAAAAAAACAAAAATTTTTACACAAAAAACGATTTATTTAAAGGTTTTCTTATTATGTTTTTCATAATAATATTTGGCTAATTTATATAGCGCCGTTTTCGTGATAAATCACCTCAAGGGCGCTGAAATAGTAGGTAGAGTAAGGTTATTTTTTTAACAATTACAATTTACTCACAAAAAAATTCCAAAGTTGCCTCTAAAATCATGAAAATTATAATTATTTAATGGCCTATATTTTATAACTAATATCACAAATAAATAAAGTAGCACATATCCATACCAGATATTTGTTATACCTTTTTTATTGTTATTAAAAAATATATATTTTTATAAACAGGGTACACACGATAGCGACTTGTATGCGCAAACAGTTTGTGCATATGTAACACAGAACAGTGTGCTTACGCTGGTCCTATCAAGTTTGTACAGTTAAGCTTGTTCCTCCCCGCCCCGTCGCAATTTTGAAAACTTGTGTGTAATTTTCCCTTAAATCTAATTCTGTATAACTTAGCATTGTGATGTAAATCATACTATAGAATCATTCGTGACACGCGGCCATTTGTTGTCTCACCCCAACACAAAACTTCATATACCTTTTTTATATTTATTAAAAAATATGTTTTCAGTTTGGTCAAGTATTTTGTCCTCAAATCCAAATGTAAGTTTGAAAAGGGCTGCGCGCCCGTTTTCCTTGTGGTAATGAGCTAACTCGTGTCGATTCTTTGGTACACGTGTCTTAATATGAGCTGCATGATTCGAGAAGATGATAAAATGCTCTCAAAATAAAGATTTTTAGGTGAACCGAGCGTTTGAAGTGAAATTGAAAATAGAAAAGAAAAATGCAGGTACAAGTGTGTGATTTGCACCCTCAAAATACCCAGATGTGGTAACTAATTTAATAGTTCTTAATTGAATTGTTGAAATTTACGTAATTGTACTGGATAAAAAAAAACAAACACAAGATTATTCAAAAGAAATCTCGGGAAAGATGTGGACGGGAAAACGCTGCACGTACAGGCCCTGGCGTGCGACGGATTTCGAAGTGCCATGTGATCAAGTCAGTGCTATCGAGCAACGACTGATTGACAATGGCGGCGATTGTTATTGGTACCGAGTGATCGAACTGTTATAAAGTGATTTTGGCGATCGCGCACGCGGGCATGCACTCTAGTCGGCATGTTTCGAAACCCATAAGACTGTTACAAGTGCAGTTCTGCCGAGTTGTTCCAGATTGTCGCCTGCAGGGTTAAATTTTACTTTGTGAGAGACATTATTAGACAGGAGAGGCCACCAGAAGAAGTGGAAGAACAAAACATATGGAAACTTCCGGCACAATAAATAGTTTTATAAAATGTCAATAAAACTGGTAGTTTCGCAATCTGATCGCAACACTTTCACAACATTTGTTACGGACTGCCGCCTGCTGTGTGTAAACTGTTTTGATGACAGCCAACCTTCGACGACACCAGAAGAACCTAAGTTTCATGAAACGACAAATGAAATTCGTTGGAGAACCTGCATTTTTTAATGAATCGTAGAATAGGCCTCTTTTAGCACGTGCAAATAGTACAATAAAAGGTATTCCAGTATCTATATAGTACGGGTATACTTGAACTCGTACTCCGAGAAGACCACTAGCGAGTGCAGGCTGTGGAAGTAGGGCAGTAGTTAAAGTTTACGAGGGGGAGAATTCCCTGCAAGGCTCGCCAGCGAGGGGGGAGTGCAGCCCGGCGCGGTGAGGGAACTTCCCGAGGGAATTCGGAACTCTCTTCCTCACATGATTTATACGTTACTTTATATTACGTCAAAGAGTTGCAGGAATTCCAAATTCGAAAATGAAATATGTCGGGTATTAGTGAGAAAGCAGAAGGTACCGGTGAGTTGGTAATAAAGGGAAAACTTTCCGAAAACTGGGGCAGTCGGCCTAAACAAATAATGCTGTCTGCACACATTCAGTTCATAGGTACCGTAACTAATATTCCTTCATAAACTTGTAGATTCTTAGTACTATATCCTCCGGGTTCGATTTATAAATATCTGAATAACAATAATGTTAATAATGAAAAGTGGGAACTGGTAATTTAGCATTCTCTGTTAAAAATGGTCCACCAAGTTATCGCGGTCGTGAGCAATCGCAAAAACCCGCTCTTTGAGCCAGAGAACCCGATCACCCGTGTAGTTTCGTTTGATGTAGGTATGTAGTAGGTAGTAGGTACTGAAACGGTTAGACCATGCCATATATGTGAAATTGTATAGACCGGGAATCTTAATGCTAAATCACTATTTTCGATTAATCTTTATAACGAATTGGTTTAAATAATGAATACCAAAAAATATGCTGTAGATAAATTGAAGGTTTTCCTATCGTTTCCTTTGAGTAAAATACAAATAAAAAATTTATTACTCAATAAAAAATATTAATGTAAGCTACTAAAATAATAAATCTTTCAATATATTTGTATGAACGCATAAAGGAACCAACTTTAAAAAATACAATATTATAGCTAAGATTATCTGTGACAGTTTCTCTTTATTAACTTTTTTGCTTTCTTATAAAATTATTTACAAAAATAATTCAAAAACACTTTTGTGCTTGAAATCGAGCATTTCTAGACTCCGTTTGCTAAGCGAATTTAATGCCTATCACCTATATTTGAGACGATATTAGAAATACCAAGAATACAGAAATTTTTGGCTTGAAGCTTCCTCTTAAGCCTCATTCTCGCAACCCAGAAATGGAAATGGTTAATCTTTAACTGACATTAATTGTCACTACGGTTTCAATGCAATGAATAGTAATTTTATTAAATATTTCCTCTTTAATAGTTGCAAAATTACTTTGTGGCATCATTTTAATTTATTTTATAGTTAAATTATTTCAATTATAATAACACTAAAACGTATATATGGTTTTCGGAACATTTACAGATTATTAATACGATAGAGCTATAAGAATAACACTGCGCGGAGCGTAAATCTTTCTAATACACTTAAAAATGTTCACACAATGCACAGTTTACCACTATGTAGAGATGTTAATAATAATTTGTATAAATGTTCGTTTGTTCAAAATCTTAAATCTTCGAAAGTTATTCACAGATTGCTTGGAAATTTTGACACCAACGTTGCATTCAAATACGCGTGTGTGTTTCGCTCGGCCTTTTGATCTAGGAGGTTTTTGGTTTAATCGACATTTGAAAGATAATAAATAGTCTTAGGATATTTTTTTGTACATATTAATTATAATTTTCATATTTTATGTAATGTATTCATATTTTACTCTCACATATTCTAATTTACTTCTACTAATAAATTACTAATTACTAATAAATTGTATAAGTACAATTGATTGGGGTTTTTGAACGGCTTTGATATCATGTGAATGAATCCTAGCATTTTCAATGATTTACACTTAACATTATTAATGTGTACATCAAACACAAATCGAGAGTAATGCCTAGATCTATTATTGTATAAGTACTTTTAACTTGATATTATTAATAGACAATAGCCGATAATACCAAACACATCGCCCTTGGGATTATTTTCATTAAAACGGCGCTACACAAAAATACAAATCATCCGAATATTATTGATTTCTGTGATCGCCTACGACTGTTTTTGACAAGAGGCGCGAAAATTTTACACGCGCTAGGCGCCTTTTGGCTCAGGGCCTGCCATTATTAGAATTATTAACTGAAATATGTCACTCTTAGATGATTCCATGTCAATACAGAAACTAAAATCCATACATCTCTCATTAGTTTACGGCTTGAAGAAACGTTTTCAAACGTAGCTAGGCAGGAATGGACTGTAAAGAAATGTGTTTAAGCGTATCTCGGCAGGAACGGACTGTAAAGAAACGAGTTTTAACGAAGCTCGGCAGGAATGGACTGTAAAGAAACGAGTTCAAACGTAGCTCGGCAGGAATGGACTGTAAAGAAACGAGTTCAAACGTAGCTCGGCAGGAATGGACTGTAAATAAACGAGTTCGAACGTAGCTCGGCAGGAATGGACTGTAAAGAAACGAGTTCGAACGTAGCTCGGCAGGAATGGACTGTAAAGAAACGAGTTCGAACGTAGCTCGGCAGGAATGGACTGTAAAGAAACGAGTTTGAACGTAGCTCGGCAGGAATGGACTGTAAAAAAACGAGTTCGAACGTAGCTCAGCAGGAATGGACTGTAAAGAAACGAGTTCGAACGTAGCTCGGCAGGAATGGACTGTAAAGAAACGTGTTCGAACGTAGCTCGGCAGGAATGGACTGTAAAGAAACGTGTTTGAACGTAGCTCGGCAGGAATGGACTGTAAAGGGCCATTTTGATTCATAAAACAAATACACGTGAGAAGACGGAAAAAGAAATGTAAGCAAATTGAGATTCACACCGACTGATATTATATAGGCGTCTACTGAGCTTAATTTCTTCGTGTACCATATAACTGTGAATCTATTTAAGTTTAGTATCTAGGTATCGTCTCTGTGTACATATGTAGGTATTAGATGGGATCTCTATTCACACAAGTAATGAGAAAATCCTGAAAGTTTTGATTCATCACTCTAAATCATGCACAGTTCGATGTTTCAATTTAGGAGACGGGTATATACAACTCCAGGTGGTCCGCTACGTTTGATAACCTAGCAAGGATGCCCGGGTTCATGGAGTGAGGTGTATTCAGGTCTTAGCGGTGGACGTTCCTGCTACCAGCTTAGGATCTCGAGAGTCCATTTGAAGAAGACCCTCTCACCCCTCCAGCCGGATTCTCACGACCCACCTTCTTGCACCGCTTTGGGAGAGGTAGTTCGTGTGTTCGTCACTCCCGTACACACTGACCCAACAGAATCCTACCCAGACCTCATACTTTTTTCCTACCAAGAACTTCCCTTCCTTTTTTTCCTAGACCCTCCACATAGCATTTCCAAAGATGAAATAGGCCTCGAGAAATATTGTTCTCCTTAGCGTCCCCTGTGTGGAGCTAATGTTTTAAATTTTATAAAATTTTGTCCCAACTAAATCAAACTACGTAAAATGTAAAAATACGTTATGGAGTTCTTGTTATAATTATATGTAATACCGATACTGTTTTATTGTTAAATACAACCCCTCTTACTAATAAGCAACTTTAAAATTTTACACAACTGACAAACATCCATTTCCGCTACATTAATGGTATTATTTTTCGGAATAACTTATTGAGTAAAACCTCAAATTATAATATTTAAATATTGAAGACAATATTAGTGATTTTTAAACGCAAATCTGAAACAGAAAAATCAGAAAAGGAAACGGTCACATCTGGGACTCGAACCCAGGACCCTTGTCTTTCCGGGACAATGCTCTACCAACTGCGCTAATGGGACCCTATCCTCATCGGTCACTTTTAACTGTATCATACTTCGAATAAGAACTACCAACGTTGTCTTCATTTTTTCACCGCACATTTTTATTGGCAACTATCTTTATGTATGATCGCAAGATTCAACCCGAACTAAATGCAATCCTAGACAGCGTCTTATAGATAAACCTATCTTATTGTTTTTTTATAAAGATAGTTGCCAATAAAAATGTGCGGTGAAAAAATGAAGACAACGTTGGTAGTTCTTATTCGAAGTATGATACAGTTAAAAGTGACCGATGAGGATAGGGTCCCATTAGCGCAGTTGGTAGAGCATTGTCCCGGAAAGACAAGGGTCCTGGGTTCGAGTCCCAGATGTGACCGTTTCCTTTTCTGATTTTTCTGTTTCAGATTTGCGTTTAAAAATCACTAATATTGTCTTCAATACATTAATGGTAGTTTATCAGTTGTGTAAATATTAAAACACATTTATTAGTACGGCCCATAACGTTCCAGTATAATGAGGAAATCTATAATTGAACTGCTGATTTGACTAAAATATATATAAGTACAAGCCTCACGCTTTTGGAATGAGCTGTATTTTCATTTACCGACGGTTGCTATCACAATGCCAAAAATTATCTTTTTATTATCTTCCACCGCGCGAAAAAAAGCGACATAATTTAATTCCTGTTGTAAACAGGGTTGGTGGAAGAAATTGCTGCCAGGTAATAGGCCCACCTTTATACGACCGCGAACTGAACAAGTGAACATACGTGTATACAAAGTATTAAATAAATAAATTAATAAAAATAAATGTGAGGCCTGTAGCCAAATTAAGGCCTTATAACGTTAGCTCAACAGCGTACACTACGCTATCTAGCATAACAGTAAAGTATGGAGTGAGTTTTTTTTTTATCTTAGCCGATATAAAGCAAATGTCCCTTCATCTTTTCATATTGATAATCAGTAGTACCTACCCTTCAACTAACTGACAGCCAAATAACTCGGTCTTGGAAAACACTCCTTGCCTCATTCACAAGCATACATCGTATCATACACACTCTTCTGTTGTTCTGATTCCTGATATGACCCGACTCAAACATTTGGTTCGCTTCATCGTGCCAAGCCTTCCTCGGGCTTCCCCGACTTTTTCTACTATTCACATATATTCTTCTTAACACTCCTTTCTTCGTTCATTTGCACCTATTTATTTTTTTATTTTTTTATATTGACCCCACACAGGAGGCCTTAAGAAAATAATTTCCCTCAGGGCCTATGTCATCTTTGGGGATGCTGTGTGGAGGGTCTTTTTGGGAAGAGGAAGGATTGAACACGGGTCTTGAAGAGTCCCATGTTGTAGGAGGGAGGAAACACAGAGGCCGGCAGTTCGTTCCACAGCCGAGCTGTTGAACTTAAGAACGAATCGTAAAAGTGACCCGTTCTCATGTGACAAATGTCAACCGTGTACAAATGTTGGGCGCGCGTTTGGCGTGTATCCCGACTACGCACCGGTGACGAAGGGATCAATGACGTTAGTTCCTCGTGCCTCATGCCCTAACCATCCAAGCATTTTTTGCATTCTTTACGAATCTCCACATTTCTCACACGACCATACATAATTTTACCATACATACATACACCTAAGGGATCTCTTTTCAAAAGCTTTCAGTCTATTTTTATCCTTCCTCCGTCAATTCCATGACTCACTGCCATACATCAGGGTAAGTACTAGCACTTCGCTGTGGACTGCTAGCTTCGCTTCTTCGGACAATGTTCAGTCTTCCATTAATGAAGTATCATTACCTCTGTCTGCTTTTCCTGTACATCAACACACATTTCATTAATTAATATATACAACATTTGCCTTGTTTAAATTTAAAATTGGATGCCAATCACGTTAAGTAGAAAATTGAAAACATCCCAAGAAGAGCGAGCATTTTTTCGCCCACTCAAGTGAGACCCAACGATCGGAATAAGCTGCGCATAATGTACGGGGATATTTCACGCCACATTTAGTTAGACCGCAATAAGGTTTAGCCTCGGGGGATTGTTGCCCGAGGAAGGTTGTTCGTTTTACCCCTTCGCACAGTGATACGGTCCCGTGCAGTGTTAGGTCGATAGCCTCCACACTCGAAACAAAGATTAACAAAACTGTATATTTACTACCGATGGTCACTCTGACCTTATATTTGTTTGTACGTTTCAAGATGGTGGCCTGTATAATAATAGTTCAGTAAAGATTATTTTATTTTATTTTTTCAATTTTATGCACCCTTGAGGTGATTTCTCACGAAAACGGCGCTACATAAATTAGCCAAATATTAAATATTATATTGACAACCAGGTGAAGAAAGTTTGAAAACAGAATTGTCACTGTGGATTTCTTTATAGATAAATTCCTTATATGAAATTTAAAAAAAAATGTTACTAAGGACGGGTTGTTTCGGAGAATTTGAACAATTCTTCAAATTTCAAAGTTAATTTTCAAGTTCTGTGACAGATTTTTTCTAGTTCTGTTATTATTTCAGTTCTGTCAAGTAACTGGCCTATAATTATATACTAACAGAACTTGAATAGGACCTTCGCAGAACCCGAAAATGAACGTTGAAATTTGATGAATTGTTAAAATTCTGTGAAACAACTCGTCCTTAAAATAGATAGCTACAATTAAGCAGTTGAGTATTTAAGTACATTCTTACAAATCTTATGCTTTCAGAGAAACTTTAGGTTTTGATTTATTAAATAAGGGAATATTAGAAACATGCTTTCTTAGACGCGAGGTCTAAAAAAACTGTTAAACTGTTCACAGAACTACTACTTATAGAATGGACCATGTTTAATGACCTGGTCCAACGTTACGTGTGATTATTTCTGAGAAATATATAGATTGTCAGACGTGCATTAGTCATTCGAACCCGTAGGAATGTTAGTTATTTGGGCTTTTTATCATTTTTCAATTTTGCCTTGTGGGTGACCGCAGCACTGTGCAATGCTGTATACATACACACACACTCAATACCTACACAGCCTGCGAGGGTGGTTCTCCCGCTGCAGAAAGGCAAAACAATCATTGGTGTGATTTATGCCTTGCGGATAACCCGACAGTTGGCGACGAGCCGCCTACTAGATTATACCTTAGTTATTTAGTTGTAAAATATAGTTTCGCTTAAATGATTAATTGGCTAGATTCTTTGTCATGTGTAAGGAGCTAGGTACAGGGTTCATCTCAATTTGTAGACAACTATTGAGTAGTTTTTCGGTCCTAACCGTCATTTTCACATATCTAACATATATAGGAGAGTATCTGTGACGGGTGGGCGGCATGATTCGTATACAAGCTATAGTTTTATACCAAAGTTAAGGGAAATTTTGCACACTTGATCTTCGAAACAAGTGGAAGGTCATTGTCTAAGTCTGACTTCGTAAAACTCTGGGTAATCTATCCTGTTATATAAAATTGTTTAAAAAAATGTATTTTATATGAAATGAAAATTTTAATTTACAAATTTGACAAGAAACTAATTTACTCAGAAATAATTTCTATTTCAAATGAAATGTAAAAACAGATAAATGACTGCCATAAATTCCAAATCTCTACGTAGCGAATAAAATATTTTTATGTATCATATTACTTAAATTTGATCAAAACCAGTTTAAAAAATCTTTTAATTATATTTTCTTTTGAATATTTCCTGTAAAACCTCAAATTGTAATATTTCATCATTGAAGACAATATTAGCGATTCTCAAACGAAAATTTGAAACTTTGAATAAACTATGAAGATTTTCACAAAATATTATCAAAAATAATATATATATCCTTCTTCCAATTGATATTATACAAAGAACAATTATTAAAATTATATTAAAAAAATCCTTTGACTACCCAACAGAACGCCTGTTTGAAGAATTTCAAGTACCTACATTTAAAGACCTATATATTAAAAACTCATTAATCCAAATTATAAAAGAAAAAGATAAATATCAATTTTTAAATGAAAACAGAACGCGACTTAGGCATGTTTTTCTATGCCCAAAACTAAATACGTCTTTTGCACAACATCATTATACTTACCAGGGAAGAACTTTTTTCAATCGTCTACCAGAAGAAATCAGAAGCATTAATGATAAAACCCGAATACTGCTCTCTGTCAAGAGACACTTTAAAAATATTCTGAAAAAAAAAATACTGTCACTTAATTAATCTCACAAATATCCTTAGTTTTCCATAACTTCCTTTCTTTTTTTAAATTTATTATATTAATATATTATCCTTCACTACTATCAAAAAAATACTACAGCAAACATACATTTATATACAATGAATTATTTAATTACTAACTAACAACAACATTTATGTACACTCCCCTTCCATACACAAGCAAATGCTTTCAATGGAAGAGTAGTAAAAAGACCCAAGATGTAAAATGAATTATGTACCATGTAAACATATTATTAAAAATAAAAAATAATTACAAAAAAAAAAAAAATGGTGTAAGGAGTTTTGATCTACGTATAATCAGAAACGTAATAATCTTACGTAGTAATTAATACAAGATACATGTTGTCTCCGTTGAGAATGCATTTGAAGCGCAAAACAGCCGTCATGTGAAATAAATACCAAAGATGTGCCAAACATAAAAATCACGAACAAAATTCGTAACAGAAATCTCTTATTCAATCGGCGAACATTACAAAATATAACGGTAGTGATTTCAAAGATAAAAACAGAAGAAATAATTATCCATCTGTTTGCTTCCGCTAACGAAGGAAACAATTATAATACGGTCCTCGAATAATTCGGATTGGTCCATACTGGAGACTGGAGTCTGGATACTGGATACTAGAGAACTAGAACCAGAGATAGCATCTCTCCGTAACGTTAAATTGCGATAGAATCTCATGTAACTTTCGTTACAGGAGGGTTCCAGGCTGAGAGCTCTTTCATTTAAAAGATTTCTATTGGATTGCTAGACAGATAAAACTCCACAGAGTTAAATTATGTGTAACGGATTTACAATTTCGTGAATGTACTCGTATCAACATAAATAAGGATTTACTGGGGGATTTTTATTAAGCATATTATAGAATTTTTTTTTCTTTAACACATTTCATCGCGCTTCGGTGGTTACATCTTTTAGGGATAATTATTTCATTTTGATAAATAATCTCCATGGCTAAAGCCTTCGTACGGATTTTTTTTGAAGTGAAGTAATATATTTTCTTTGCAATAAGCCTAGGATCATCCAAATACGAACAATCTCATTTTTAATTAAAAATATTATAAAAAGACATGGAGCGATGGTAAATGTATTTTATGCTAATTGACAATTTTAAGTGCCAAGCTTTAGAAAAGAATAGACTTTAAAGAAAAAAAAACTTAAATAAATATTTTTTTAATTATGAGAACTGTAAACGTTCCATGATAGTTCAACACACCTTTAAAAAATGATATAATGTCATTAATAATAATAATAATAAAAGTGTTTATTCCGGTATGTGGGGAGGTTCGTGCAATCTGAGGAGACAAAACATTGTGCGGAAGGCGTTGTTGTATTGGACCCGTAGTCTTTCTATACTACTCTTTTTGTAGTTTGCCCAAAGTTCGCAAATGTACAACGTCGCGCAGGAGGAAAGGAAGAGCGTCCTTTTTACTGCGGTACTGCAAAGGCGAAATCTTCCACTGAGCATGTTTGCTTTAACGCTGAGAGCTCGTCTTTGTCTATCGATATCATCATCGTCCATCAGATTACTGGTGATTATGTGTCCAAGGTATTTAGTTCCTTCGGTCACCTTCAAGTTTACACCGTTCAAGGTAGCTGGAGGAATATTTTTCGGGTCTTGCCCATGTCTTATGACCAATAGAGCAGTTTTAGCGGGGTTAAAACTAGCGATGAAAAACTAACATATAAACCTAACCTAAGTAAGCTATTTAACCTAGTTTTGTTTCAACACTTAACATAATATTAATTACTTACTAATTAAACGGTTAATATTTTATACTTTATTTAATACATAGTATATTTATATTATACTACCTTTTGGAAGGCGAGTATGGGTACCGTCGCCCCGTGAACTATTCATTGGGTAACCAAATCTCTGCCAGAGGTCACCCCCAAGTGCCCGAGTTCATGGGGTGAGGGTTGTCTAGGTGATGGCGGCGGAAGCGTCTGCCCACTTCTGGGTGCACTTTTTACCTCTCCACCTGGAGTCTCGACCCATTGCCTTGCGCTGCAGTGGGAGGGATGAATTCAAACGTCCGTCACTCCTGGACACACTGACCCATCATACTTTGTTCCTTCCCAGATCTTCCCCTCCTTCACTTCCTTAAAAAATCCTTCTACGTAGCACCCCAAAAGATGACAGAGGACCTTAGGAAAATAATTTCCCTATGTCATCTTTGGGGATGCTGTGTGGGTGTCTTTTTAAGGAAAAGAAGGAGAAGAAGTTCTGGGAAGGGAAAATGTATGATGGGTGGGTAGGAATATAGGGATCGGTGTGTCCAGGATTGGAGGACGTGTGAATATATCCCCCCCGCTGCGGTGCAAGGCGATGGGTCGAATGACCAGTTGGAGAGGTCAAAAGGTCTCACCAAACCAGCTTCCCCGATCTGGTGAACAGGCCATCCTGAACACACCTCAGCCAATGATCCCGGGCACCCCTGCTAAGTCACCAAACGTAGCATTCAACAATATTGTTAATTTCAAATATGTTTTCTTCAGCAATCAGGCAGTTATATTAGTATGAGATACCGCATGGTTAGCAACTGCCTAAGTTTATAAACGGCATCATCGCTCGTTTTATATACCTACTGACATTTTTATCGTTTTGCCTTTCGAATAATTGATATCATTAAATATCATAGCCCGCTTGGTACGCACTTAGCTGTGCGTACTGCTCAACTCTGGTTCTATGAACTCAAATGATCTTTGAATTAAAGTGACATTTTAAAAATTGGAATTGATTGTGTGAAGTATTCAGACAAGCGATAAAGTTCCTACTATTATACGAAATTTCTAAAAGAATATTATTTTAACTAAATATTCCGTGATTTTTCACGGGTTTGAGCTAATCATAATAGCACGTATATTAAAGTAGGTATAGGATTTCAGTTTAGTTGATAAAATTTTTAGAGCCGTAGAAACGCACTCGACTGAAAAATTATAGCTTAAATACAGCCATTTATTCATAAACAAATCATTGAAATTCTGCCTAGAGGTGTTTCAATTAGTTGTGTACTGAAAGCATTCGTCAAACAAAACATCAAACCAAAAGCAGACAGACTTACGAGCTTTTGATATTATTATATAGTTATTATTTCGTGTGAAACATATTACATATAATGAAATGAACAACTTGCTTTCATTATTAATTGGTTTATAAAAATACTTATAATGATAAAAAACAAAAGATTCATAATAAATTTAACAAGTCCATGTTTCTCCGTGACGTCATTATGCACGTAATAATGATAGTTTAGCTGTGCTCTTTAATAATCTTTTTAAAACTCCACACAGAACTCCACACCACCGGGACGGCCTTTGAAATTTAAAGCTTGGTATTTGTTAAGAGTTGTTTGGGCTTGATGAAGTCTTCAATAACAGACGCATGTTTTTTTTTTGTTTTTACTGCACAAAACTGCATTTCACTTTATTTAATGTTACAAAGAGTTAAATTATTCCCGACCCGGACAAAACACTTTTACTAATGACCTGTAGACCATAATGACTGCTTGTTACTATTTTATAGGAGAGAAGAAGTGAAAAATCCAGTCGGCGAGGCTTTTTATAATTTAACCAAGTAACACACATTGACAAGCTAATTGTAAACAATTGATAAAGCAAAACATCTGTTTTATCTGTTAGCCCTAGTTTTACCTCTGACCGCTAGGCAGAGGTAAAAGTAAAGTAAGTAGTTATTATATTAGTTAGCCTTTATTATTACATTACTTTAGCCTGTAAAGTAACTGGTGGTGAACTTTGCTAATGGTTCGTACATTTTTAACAGTATTTGAAACTGACGGTAAAAATGACGATTGTGTCTTGTGCATGTTGACTTTGATAAATTATAAGCTAATTTTAAATTATTTAATTTATCTCTACGGCGGTAAGCCCTGTCAAGCGTCAATAACAATAAATTTTCTGATTTATAAAAAATGTTACATTTTTAAAGGTATTCAAAATAGGTGGTGTATTAAACATAAAATTAATGCCGAATTGAAAATAATATTAAAATGGAAAAAAAAGAAATGCGGTGTAACCTTTCTGGACCAACACAAATGACCATGCAAGTGGCTCATTATTTAATAGGTTTTCTCATCTATATGATTGTCGGAACAAAAGTTTTCTCATCTGTTTAATAATTATACAGCGATAAGAGAATGGTGTAATGTTGAACAAGATGTCAGAGCTGCTCCCAAACAAGTGGCAGGAATGTTTTAAGAGAACTTAGTGTTAAAACAATTCACATTATACTAAATTGTAGCTGAAACGTAATCGAATTACATATCAAGGTGTTTTAAATTATACTGAAATTGACGAATTATGATAAACTTAAGTGATCCATTTTTTAATCGATTTCTTCTCGATTAACAGAATACTCATTAATTAATTTCATCTATGAAATAGAAAAGGATTTTATAGTTCCTAATAATTAAAGACAATTATTATTTTTTTGGTAAACTAGTGTTTAAAACAAGATTTTTTATGCATAGCACAAAGGGTAACAATTATTTTATAAGCAATAATTATTAGCCTGAAACACTCATCCACATTGAAAAATTTCCTGATAAAAGATACATGACGCCAACGGGACTTGAACTCGAAATGAATTGACTTGACTTGAATCGAAAGGACACGGGTTCAAGTCCCGTTGGCGTCATGTATCTTTTATCAGGAGATTTTTCAATGTGGATGAGTGTTTCAGGCTAATAATTATTGCTTATAAAATAATAATTAAAGACAAGTTGATAGTAGCAATCATTTTATAGTTCCTAATAATTAAAGACAAGTTGATAGTAGCAATCATTTTATAGTTCCTAATAATTAAAGACAAGTTGATAGTAGCAATCATTTTATAGTTCCTAATAATTAAAGACAAGTTGATAGTAGCAATAATTTTAAATTAAAGACAAGTTGATAGTAGCAATCGTTTTGAATTAAAGACAAGTTGATAGTAGCAATCATTTTGAATTAAAGACAAGTGGATAGTAGCAATCATTTTGAATTAAAGACAAGTTGCTAGTAGCAATCATTTTGAATTAAAGACAAGGTGATAGTAGCAATCATTTTGAATTTTCTTTCAGGATTAACAATTATATTTATTTATTAAGTTTAAATGATTACTTAACAAGTATCTCAATGTATTTATTATCTGTTAGAGGAATATAGCATAGTATTGTAAGTCCGATTCCTTATACAGGGGAAGCGTTTATCATAAAAATAATACAAGATTCACTTAACATTAAGAATCGATGGTTCCGAAATGTACCAATAAATATGGTGAAAGAACCTTAAACTATGTTGTACTCAAATTATAAAATAACCTAGAAATGACAAGAATGAATACAATTGATAATGATAATGTTAAATATAATCTCAGAAAGTGGCTATTAGGTACAGATGATTGAGGTATATTTATGATGCCCGTGAGTTGCAATTTACATAACGACTTATAATTTTAACCTCATGTGCCTATTTCTATCTATGAATCTCGCGGTATAGCTGATTATTAATAACTTCACGTTATACTACAAGTATGCATTTATTTCAGTGGAGAAATTCTGGGACTAACTACCATACGTCCTCATTGCAAACAATACCTATGGAGGGAAATAATTATACCGAGTCAGTGGACATCTTTAATTTATACCTTAAGGGGTTATATACAGTAAGAATTTTCAAAAAAAATTTTCATTTTCGTAATGAACATTTATTTAAGTACACACACAGAAAATTATAAGTCAATCCGGCTATTATTTTCAAAGTTACACGCATATTTGTAAAGACGTGTCAGAGCGGATACGGTGACTCAAAAACGTATTCGGGGGTTTTAAAAGTTGCACCTTACGGCGATCAAGAAGTTATGAAGAAAGAATTAATTGGACAAGTACAGAAGAGAATGGGCACGCGACACCGAGATTGTGTGAATAAAAGTGTGGAAACAGTTGATATTAAAAATGAAAAAAATACGAAAAAAACTCTTGGTGGAAAAGGCAAACTTAGTGGTAAAATTATCGACAAGTTGACAGTTTATTAATTAGGAGAAATTGTGATTCCGTCGAAAAAATGTGTAATGCTATCTGGGCCACATAGGTATTATCATTATTGCTCAACGGACAAAAACCTCAACACGAGAAGTGCCTGATCGGACCAGAGTCATGGTTGGCAACGAATTACCCACGTTCAAGCATGATCATCCGTCATTACCACAAGATTTTGCTGAGGCTATACTTCCCATTTATACAGATCTCAGCAATTAGAATTTATAAGAAAGATGTGTGAGTGGTTCCACCCAAAACAACAACGAGAGCTACAACCAACTGATATGGAAAATCTCTCCAAAAATAGTTCAGGCCGGTTCCGAAACTGTAGAAACGGCTGCATACATGGCTGCTGGCATATTTAATGAAGGTACAACATCATTATTATATAACATGAATGCAATAGGGGTTTTTACTTAGGCCCAAAGCGCATTCATACGCCGGAAGAGAGGATAAACAGCGCGTGGCCGTCTCCGACCGCAGAGCACATGATAGCAAACGAGAGAGAAAAATGGTCCGCACACAACACCAACTCGAGCTATTAGAAGCTTCCGGAGGGGCGGAGGGTGTATTATATGGTCCTGGAATAGACGACTCGATGTAAGTTGAAACAATATTTTTTTTACTAAAGTTTTGTGAAGTGCTTTTCAAACTTTAAACGAGGTTTTCTGAAAATTGTGTTTTTAAAGTCGGTGACCAAGATTACTCGGAAACGGCTCACAGATCAATCTCAAATTTTAACACAAGCTTTTAAGTATATTTTAGAGTTATTAATCAAAGGCCTGTTCTCACCGATAAATACGTATTTTTTTATAAAAAATATAAGGCCAAAATTTTGGGTAAAAATTTGAATTTTTTTTGAGAAGCCGCCATTTTGTCAAAAAAAATAATTTTGTTTTTTATTTTAGATGATTCAGTCCAGAGATATTATGCCTTTCACCGCAAAATGCCTTTTTTGAGAGGAGCTTTTGGAGATCAGCTATAGCAGCTTTCGAAATTATTATTTTTACAAATAAAAAATCTCAAAATACTGTTCATTGTTACCATAATATGTGTACTAATTTTTATTTTAATTAATTAAACAGTCTTCTCAGGAAAAGTTCTTAAAAAATCCCTTTTTTGGGCCACCTGACTGTATATAACCCCTTAACTAGCTGATGTGTACCCGGGGTTGCTAGGGGTTATCCTTAGAACTCTTTAAAGATAGATATATGCCATCGTGGACTTTTCTGTTGGCCTTTTTAAGATATTTAATTTCGCACTACATTATTTCGATGTATCTCATAAGGTTTAGCCAGCGTTAGTAATGGAAGCAACTGAAAATATTTTTTGACGACTTGATTACAAAACATCGCATTTTATCTACTTTTTATAAGCAAGTATTACATATACAAACCATCCGGAAGAAATTTTCTAAATGATAGTAAAAACCTTATCAAAAGCTTCTGTGTAGCTTAGAAGAACTAAGCGCACCAACAGACAGATGCGGATAGCGACTTTGTTTTATACTATTTAGAGATAAAGATTATTAGCTAAACTGAGGCAGTTTAGTTACGACTATGTATAGTAAATACTGTATATCTTTTACAATTCAAATATAAAATAAGTAAATAAATATTTCTTATATAATATTTAAACCGTTATGTACACTTATATTTACTATTGATCTAACTGTTCATTTTTCATCATCATTATTATGTTACCTATACCGTATGAACATATTTTAAATGTAACATATTATGTATAAAATATTGTCAATGACGTCAACACTGATGAAAAACTACAAAAGTAGTTTAGCAGGTTTTGAATGTCAATAAAGAAGAAAACACAAAAAACGCGTATCTACCAATTGTCATGTGTGCCACGTGTTTGTAAAGCGTTTTTTTTACACCATAACTCAGTTTGTGCTACACTTTTCTGAAACATTGCATAAAAAACTTTTTACGAGCTTCAACCCATCTACCCTAAAGTGAATACACCGCCGTCTTCTCCGATCTTACGTCACGTTTTCCACTTAAGAAAATATGAGCTTAAATTTGTAAAAGCCGTCAAACCTGCCACAGCCAAAGTGACTCTGAATCCCGGATCCAGAACTAAGGCATTATAATGTTGTGTAAGGCAACATCCGCTATGGGGAATAAGAAATTCGACTGCAGTCAAGTTAAGCATGTAGTACCTACCTGAATTATAAAATAAAAGCTGCATACATATTTTAAGTCTCTCTTTGCGTTTAATATATTTTGAAGTTTGGAATATTTTCGGTTGGATAAGTTCCTCTTTTTGCTGAATTATTAATAGAACACTTCACATTCGGACCCACTACTCTACTCTCTTTCCTTCCAAGTGCAATCATTAAATACCTGCTACCCAAACTTCATCGTCAAAGAAAAACTAAAGAGACCAGTTTAACATTCCGCTTATTATTTCCTTTATTCAATCCCATCCTTTCATACATGAAGACTTTTAGTAGTTACTTATTAATATAACTTAATTTCCAATCTTACGTAGGTACTGAGGTATTTTGACAACAATAGAAATATTTTTGATAATAATATTATTTGGATAGCTTCCTTTTTGTGAAAAATGACTCAAGGGTACTGCGAACTATTATTTTTTTTTTTTTTTTATTATTTATTGAGTTAGTTTATACATTTGAATATAAACTAATATAAACAAGATCATATTTCATTTTGTAATTTTACATATTTTTACAATAAATATAACATTTCTTTTTAAATACATTCATTCTTCCTTCATTCTTCAGACTTTCAGGCATTTCATCATACATTTTTAGTCCTTTGTACATTAGGCAGTTCTGTGATTTTGTTTTTTTCATATGTGGCAATCTAATCCTATTTACATTTCTGGTTTCGTAATTATGAACATCTCTATTAAAAACAATTTCATCCTTAAAATATTTTGGCATTTGGTTGTTCATGATTTTATGTACAAAAATTAACACATTAAATAATAGTCTCTTTTTTATAGAAATCCAATTTAGCTGTTCTCTCATTTGATCTATGCTTGCGTATTTTCCTTTTCCTAGTATACATCTCATAGCTCTATTCTGTATAACATCTAGCTTGTTCAAGTTTCCTTCATTGGCCAAATACAACACAGTAGAGCAATAATCTAAATGTGGAGCAACTATAGTTTTATAAATCAGCTCTGTAGTGTTTCCATTTAGTTTATTTCTTAATCTTCTAAGAAAATTGACTTTTTTAGATACCTTTTTTAGCACATATTCAAAATTTGCTGCGAAAGTTAGTTTTGAATCTAGTATCACACCCAGGTACTTAATTTCATTTACTTTTTCAATTTTTTCGCCATTAATTGTCAATTTTAACTCTGTGTTATGTGTTTTGTTGCCTATTTCCATATATTTTGTTTTGTTGACATTCAGTTTTAATTTGTTTAATTTCAGCCATTTCGCTATATTTTGTAGGTCTTCATTTAATTTATTGATTGCATCTATGTATTCTTCACATGAAATATAGATTAATGTATCGTCTGCAAATAATCTAATTTTGTAATGTTTTATGGTTTTAATTATATCATTAATGTAAATAATGAATAGAATTGGGCCTAATACCGACCCTTGTGGAACACCGAGGTTGTTTTCTATCGGTTCTGATTCTGAGCTTTCCACTTTTGTTACCTGTTTTCTTTCATGGAGATATTCTTTGAAAAGATTTAGAGCTACTTCAGAAAGACCTATATCTTCTAATTTTTCCAAAAGTTTTTTCCTTTCTATCGTTTCAAATGCTCTTTTAAAATCTAAAAATGTTGCAATGGTGATTTTTTTATTATCTGTTTCTTTCTTCCATGTATTAATCACAATGTTTATTGCAGCTTCACAAGAGTTATTATTACGGAATCCTGATTGTTCGTCACATAATATATGATGTTTTTCCAAATACTCAACGAGTTGTTTCTTTATTACAATTTCTAGTACCTGTTCGTATTTTGGTAACATATTTATAGGTCTAAATTCTTCGCATTTTCTGGTATTAACAACTTTCGGAATCGGGATCACAATAGATGTTTTCCATGTGTTTGGAAATTTTCCACTTCTTAACGATTCATTTATTATGTTCAGTAGATGAGGTCCTATCACTGGCATTGCATCCCTTAAAACTGTAAAGCTTATTCCATCTGGACTCTCTTTTGATTTGGTGCTGTTTAGAATCTGTAAAAGATATGTTTCATCAATCTCTTTAAACACAAGTTTTTCTCGGTTTAGGGGAACATTTCTCACGCGGTTGTCTTCCTTCAGTATTGGTATACTCTGATGTAATTCCGTTATGCTGTTTACAAAATGTTTGTTGAAGCAGTTCTGTATGCTACCCTGTATCTGATGTGGAAATTCAATGTCATGTTTCATCCCTTTATCTTCAGTTTGCATTAATCCTTTTATGGTTTTCCACATTTTTTTAGTGTCTCCTTTTTCACAGATAATTTTATTTTTGAAGTAATCGTTCTTACAAACTTTCAGTTGTTTTGAGTATTTATTTCTTGCATTTTTGAATGCTTTCCAGTCTTGTGAGTTTCTTGAGATTTTTGCAATTTTGTACAGTCTATCTCTTTCATATTGTATTGATTGTAGTTCTATGTTATACCATTTATTTGTTCCTCTTATTTTAGCAGTTTGGATTGGTATTAACTGGTCGATTACTTCTTGAAGGTTATTTATTAATGATTTAGCCTTTTCATTAAATTCCATTTGATGAAGTTCATTCATATCACCCAGAAGTTCAATTAACCTTTCACTGTTATATTTTTTATAATTTCTGTATTTTATTACTTTGCTGGTTTTCGTATTATTTCTTTTTGTGTTATCTGTAATGTGGATAAGGTTATGGTCGGTTATTTTTGGCTCATCTAGAACTTTTACATTCAAATCTAATCTGTTGGATATGACAAGGTCAATTAACGTCCTGGATTTATCCGTTATTCGTGTCTCACTTTTAACAAGTTGTTTCATTCCCGATGCTTGGATAATTTTTTTAAGTCTTTTAGTATATGTATCATTCAAATTTTTGAAATTTATATTAAAGTCACCAGTTAGGATATTATCTTCTTCCTCTTCTAGGTTTTGGGTGCACCAGTTCTCTATAAATGATAAAAAGTCTTTTGTACTTGCATTTGGAGAATGGTAAATTACTCCGTATACTCCTTTCTTATATCCAGAAGTTATCCTGATCGCTAGTATCCAGCAGTTCTTTTCGTATTTTGTGTTAGAAATAACTTCAAATATTATGTCTTTTTTGATAATTATTATTGCTCCCCCTGTGTGTCTACTGTAGGAATCACAGCGTATTGTTGAATATCCTTGAAAAGTAACTTCGCTGTCTTCAATATCGCATGTTATGTGAGTCTCGCTTAACATTACAAGTGCAGGATCATTTCGTTCAATCAAAATCTGGATTTCTTCATTGTTCGCTATCAGACTCTGAATATTTAAGTACATAATTCCTTGCAGTTGGTTGTTTTTTATAAAAAATTTACCTTTTTCTTCTCCAATTCCAATTTCCTTTTGTATACTGGACATTCGAAGCTCCACGCTGGATGATTTGAGTCCAGGTTTATCTTCAACTTGTTTTTAGTATTAATACAATTATTACACTTTTCTGTTCCTCTAATAGCCTTCCTCTAATATTATTGGCTACAAATCTAAACCAGGTGCGCATCCCGGCATCTGATGTAAATGTAGTGCATATTATGCATGCAGATCAGTCGACTTGTAATATGTATCATCAAATGAATATAATATAATAGAGTAGGTATGTATTTTATCACTTATGTAAAAGTAGTGCATATTATGCATGCAGATCAGTCGACTTGTAATATGTATCATCAAATGAATATAATATAATAGAGTAGGTATGTATTTTATCACTTATGTAAAAGTAGTGCATATTATGCATGCAGATCAGTCGACTTGTAATATGTATCATCAAATGAATATAATATAATAGAGTAGTTATGTATTTTATCACTTATGTAAATGTAGTGCATATTATGCATGCAGATCAGTCGACTTGTAATATGTATCATCAAATGAATATAATATAATAGAGTAGGTATGTATTTTATCACTTATGTAAATGTAGTGCATATTATGCATGCAGATCAGTCGACTTGTAATATGTATCATCAAATGAATATAATATAATAGAGTAGTTATGTATTTTATCACTTATGTAAATGTAGTGCATATTATGCATGCAGATCAGTCGACTTGTAATATGTATCATCAAATGAATATAATATAATAGAGTAGGTATGTATTTTATCACTTATGTAAATGTAGTGCATATTATGCATGCAGATCAGTCGACTTGTAATATGTATCATCAAATGAATATAATATAAAAGAGTAGGTATGTATTTTATCACTCGTAAAAATTCATTAAATCACTATTATTTTATAATATATTGATTTTAATGTATTGCCTGTGTTTCGTTTTTAATTATGAAATTGAATTTTATTCAAAAGCGATGTAAACGAGTGTAATCAAAATATCAATATTATTAACCTACTAAGGTTATAAGTTATCTGAAAAATAAAACAATGCGGTCTCTCGTCATTTTCACTAATCGTTGGGCAAAAAAATCAAGGAAAAATCAAAGGCATTAATTACAAAATGAATTAAGCCTGCCAAAAGTTACCCGGATCAAGACACAAAAGTCCAAACGAGATCTAAAAACAAGAAAAAATAACGGAAGACTCATTAATCATTCCATCGGCGCGATGAGCCAGTCGCGGGACTTCTAGAAAACTCTAAATGTGTCTGATACACCGGCGCACACTACTGCCTAGCAAACTACATCCAACACGTCGTCCAATACGTCTGGCAAACTGTCTGATACACCGGCGCACACTACTGCCTAGCAAACTACATCCAACACGTCGTCCAATACGTCTGGCCAACTGTCTGATACACCGGCGCACACTACTGCCTAGCAAACTACATCCAACACGTCGTCCAATACGTCTGGCAAACTGTCTGATACACCGGCGCACACTACTGCCTAGCAAACTACATCCAACACGTCGTCCAATACGTCTGGCCAACTGTCTGATACACCGGCGCACACTACTGCCTAGCAAACTACATCCAACACGTCGTCCAATACGTCTGGCCAACTGTCTGATACACCGGCGCACACTACTGCCTAGCAAACTACATCCAACACGTCGTCCAATACGTCTGGCCAACTGTCTGATACACCGGCGCACACTACTGCCTAGCAAACTACATCCAACACGTCGTCCAATACGTCTGGCCATCTGTCTGATACACCGGCGCACACTACTGCCTAGCAAACTACATCCAACACGTCGTCCAATACGTCTGGCCAACTGTCTGATACACCGGCGCACACTACTGCCTAGCAAACTACATCCAACACGTCGTCCAATACGTCTGGCCAACTGTCTGATACACCGGCGCACACTACTGCCTAGCAAACTACATCCAACACGTCGTTCAATACGTCTGGCCAACAAATTATTTTTAAAATTAACTAACCATCACACCGTTTCCCCGCAGGGGTAGGCAGGGGACGGACCAACATTGTCTCATACATTATCTTCTGTTATTCTGACTTTTGACCCGACTACTATTTACTTGACTTCTTCTATCATTCACTTTCATGTCATATTGTACTATTTTAGGTACTGAAGAATTTTTTAATGGATTGTTATGTAAATAACATAGGATTTATGTAAATAATATAAGATTATTTTTCTTACTTGGCAGTAAAGAAGAACCTGTCAAATCTGTGATTTGTTTTGTCTATTGTTTACACTCTGGCAATAACAGAAAGTGACTAAAATTGAAGATGGCGTCACTTCCCGGCCGGACATAGGAGAGTGTGCGCGTCCGGTTGGGGGCTCATTATTATTTCTGGGGGCCTGTTGATCTGATCGAAATATATTTCATGGATTTGTGATTATTACCGAAATGTTCGGTTTGTGCTTCAAGTTTAGAAGGTTAATAATATTTCCCGCGAGTGGAATTCGCCACGCGTAGCGTGGATAATGAAAACGTTTTTTTGTCATGTGCGGCCGTGGAGGTAATCAGATATTATCCAAGTGATCGGTGGTTATTTCTGCTGATGGACTGTTATTGCCGTGAGCATTTTGATTCGGAGCATGTTTAAGTTCTTCCTCGCCTCTTGGAAGGGCAACTTACGGGTTATCCGTGAAACCGGTACATGGCTGGTTCTCACTGGGCCGTTGGCCAGCCAAATCCTCATGCTATCGACTTCTTCCTACTTGGCTGGTCCTCACTGGGCCGTGGCCAGCCACATCTTGATGCAGCTTGTTCCTGATGCTGTCGTCTTCTTCCTACTTGGCTGGTCCTCACTGGGCCGTGGCGGTCGGCTAAGTCGGCTAAGCTGGTCCTCACCGGGTGGTCGGCTAAGGGGTGTGGAAGTCCTGACCTGCACCAGTCGCCCCAACCACCACCAATTTCTCAACAGGACTGCCAGTCGTGGTTCGGCGAAACTCCCCCGTCACTCTATTGTTTACTTTACTTTTATGTGTTTACAGGTACTGGAGTGTGGGTCCCCTCCACCAACTATCTGCCTGACACTTGAACTTGATTGTTTTGTTGTTTATTTTTCTGTGTTGTCCTTAGTTTAGTACTTGTAAGCGCTTGCATACCGCTTCATAACACCGTATGCGGGGACATTGAAGGCCTAGCTTCATTTATATAAATTGTAGAGCCGTTTATTCAAAAAAATTAGATTCATGCGAGAGCTCCGAAGGGGTGACCATAAGTCACCTATACCGGGGTGGGACAGGGTGGGTGTACCTTCAATGGGCCGTGGCCAGCCACATCCTGTTGCTGTCGTCCTCTACCTACTTGGCTGGTTCACAAAGTCCGCCACTCGCGGCATTCAACGTTCGTTCCTCATAACTATATACGATATATTATTTTAGACAGGGTCGATAGATTCTGCGTTCTGGTCGTTGGGGGTAAGTTCTCACCTTTTTGTATATCTCTGTGAAATTTATCTAAATATACCTTGTTACGGTCAGTCCAAAGTTTAACCAGAATACTTTCATTTTATAACCTTGCAACTTCCCTTCAAAACATTTCGTAGATGGGATATATTTCCCCCGCCCTGTATGGAGGATTATGCTTAACCGTCGGCTGGTCGGTTTGGCGGGTTCTCTTCCAGTCTAACCACTGGAAGAGACCCTGGCGCGTTTGGTCTTTTTAAACCAACAAAGTCAAACTCGGCCACCCACTCTTCAATCAACATAACAGTCAATAATGTACTTAAACACCTAAAATATAACCCTAACAGGTACGCTTTACCATATCATATCACTCAATATATAACCATAACAAGATTTATTCTGAATAATACATTTTGCACGCGGCGTCATTTGACAAACATTGCTGACACAACGACGATATTATCCTTACACTCATTTCTTCTTTCATCCGCTCTAAATCTCAAAACCATCGAAGCGAATCCTCAATCGTATGCATCACACTAGTAGCATTATTACCGAATCTCTACATTTGTAACAAAACCATACCAGATTTCAACACACATACGCCTCAAGGAGCTCATTTCTACAGTATCCAGTCGACTTTCATCCTTCATCTGCCAGTTCCATGCATCACTGCCATATTCAGGGTCAATAAGGGTTGATAGCATATTATTGGGAATATTGTGGCCTCGTTTTTGACATGTAGACAAAAATTATATTATGGCCTACCATAAAATACATCGCGTAATTTGTAATAAAAGTAAACGTTATTCACATATGTAATTAAGTGGTATTCGAAGAAGGGTTTCTCTTGAATTAATATTATCTCATAAGCGAGATGAATCCAGTGGTAGGAGTTTCATAGTAGCAAACGCCAAATCCCAACAAATAAATCAGCACATAAAAAGTGCCTTAACTGTCAATGACTCAACTGACAATGTTCAACTTATCCAAAATGTCTCTCAAAACCGTTATAAAATGTCAAACTAAACCACAAGGTTGATGATACAGCATTGTAAATTAAAACATGGAACCGTCCAGCACGTGGAGGTATGTTTATTATTATTTTTATTATTTTAATAATTTAATCTAATAAGATGTGGAACTATGCCATTGCTTACAGTGTAGAGCTCGCGGGTTCGATTCCAGTGCAAATATAATTATACGACCTGAAGTACAGAGCGCAAAATCATTTCCCCCTTTTTGATATTAGCTCTACATAGAAGGCCCTGGGGAAAATAATTTCCCTCAGGGTATAGCCACACACTAGGTGAGCATACGCAAACGTAGCCAAGACCTAGAAAATCCTCACCCCATGAATCCGGGCACCCCTGCTAAGACATAAAACGTAGCGAACAACTTGAGGTGACCTATGGCAGAGGTGTTGGTTATCCAATTAATGGTTCACGGGGTGGCGGTACCCATACCCGATTCCCAAATTGGAAACCAATTTTAACCCTATTATAAACCAACCTTATGTTATTGGAACATTGCTTGTGAAATGGATCTATCTTTAGTAAACAAATCTAATAGAATAGGGATCGGTAAAAGTAGATCTAATAATAAGTAATCTGCCTATAATAAAACGCACAAGGACTTGGCAGTGGATACATTTGATCGGCAAAGGCCGGTTGAGGGAGACTCTCTCCATTCATCACCTTGCAGCCCAGTAGGAGGTGTGAATTTGTGCGTTCGTTACTCCTGGACACACTTACCCTTGATTCCTACCCACCCATCATATAGTTTTCCTTCCCAGAACTTGCTCATCTTTATTTCCTTTTAAAAACCTCCAAACAGCATCCCCAAGACAGGCCCTAAGGGAGATTATTTTCCTCGGGGTCTCCTACGTGGATTTAATGTTTTTTTAAACGGTTTGACAGTCGGGTTCATGTAGGTTTATGAAATGTTGATAACTGAAGGTGGAATTATGAAATGGAGGTGTATGGATTGTTTTATTCTTAAATCCGACGTTTTGTACGTTATTACAGATTTGCTTGTAGTAGAGTAACCCCGCCGTAGACCAATCCCCTCGTAGCAGTCCGTCATAGCAAGGATATCGATTTCGTAAATTCATTAGCGATGCGCTTTGTCTAAGTAACTCCACACAAAGTTAAGTTCATAGTTGGAAGGCTGTTGGCCAATGCACGTTTCGGGGGACCGTTATTCACGAACTCATGATTATTTGCGGGCTCCTCCTTTAGCCAACGTTTCGGATAGCGTCACACTGTTATAGGTACATATATACAAAAACACCTGATCAGGTATTTCATTTATTGTATTAATAAACCTAACCTGAAGCTATAAATGAAGTATGCCTTCTAAATTGTTAAAGGCTATAAATTTAGCTTGAGTTGTGATGAAAAACTTAGCTTTCAGACAATGAATCTGAAAAATCTGGTTGTGAAATCAACGCTTTAGACCACTCGGTCATGAAAGAGTCGGTCAGTTAAAAGGTAAAGGGAGTGTAATTGCTCACTCATGAAAGACATTGCAATTCAAGACATGATTAATAACTTAATAATAACATTAATAGTAACTTTTTAGTATTTGAAAGCAAAAAAAAATATTCAGTTGGTTTATATTTGCCATTTTAGAGACTAATATTGCGACTACCTATAGATTTTGTTTCCTCTGAATAAATATTAATAAAATAAAAAATTGAGAAAATAATGCAAGGTCGAAATTAACGTATGAAACAAGATAAAGACAAATAAGCTTCAATGGTTTTGCATTTCAAGAAGATATTTCACGATCGTGTAGATCGAACACTTGAGTTGGGTCATGTCAAAGTCAAAAAATGCTTATTTTTAAATAGAAAACCTGATGAAGCAGTGTGCCAGGGCTGATTTTTTGGCATTCTACCATCTCTTCCATACCCTGGGGTGATACACCGTCAGTTAAATATTTCTAAAAATAATTTCATGTTTCCAGGTGGAACAAATTTTATTTTATTTTAAACGCCCAGAGCGCTTGCACATACTGTGTATTACATTTTTTTGATAAATTACACAGAAAATATTAATAGAAATGCACTAAAGTAAACAAAAAATTTGAAATAGAAAATATAAATATTTCTATAATCCAACAAATAAACTAGGTAGATATAATATATATGGCTTTTGAAGTTAGCTAAGTTCAAATTACTGTCAAATACATCTATATCGTTTAAATATTTGTTACAAAGACTGTGTAAACGTTGTATTGGGGAATGCAAACCATAGTTGAAATGAGATATGCTTATTATTATGTAACGTCTGTCTGATATGCTCATTACATGTGGGAGTTCAGAACATTCGAATTTAGATTTTAAGAATTTTAATTAAAAGTTTGAGTCGTTTGTTTTTCATCTATTCTGTTTTCTAAAGTTGGAATATTTAAAATATTCACTCACGACAATATATTTATATGCTTTAAAGGGATGAACAGTTTAAAATTTATGAATAATTGATCACTTGTAAAGGGGTTTGTTTAAATGGCTCAAAGACAAGCGTCACCAATAATTACTGTGTTTCGTATAATTCTTCCATATTTCACATCAGCCTCGGGTCAGTCCTGAATATTGAGGAGAGCCATAATAGCGCATTAGTTAATCCAGATTTGAAAACAGGCTGTGTCGGCGAAGTAATGGGCCTCGGTGGCTTCACCTGAATTACAATGGGCCTCCGGGGAAACAGTAAAGCGGGGAAGCGGGGAAGTAACGGAGCAACGAAGCGGCGAAGCCGACCCTCGCGAACAAACCCATTGTAGGACGAAATCACATGTCATTTTCACATGTCGACCTTTGTCTTGGAGCTGTATTAACTTCGCCGGGGGGGTATTTATATACTCGGCGAAGCGGTGATGAAAGCTTTATGGAGGGAAAATAACTTGATACGTTGGAGAGATAATTAGTGGTTCTTGGAATTAATTTTATGTCAGAGGTAAGGGAATAAGTGCATTTTATAGACTCCCGTGGTGTGGCCGTTTGTGCGCTTACTCAACCCCAGAGACAAACTGTTTCATTTTCGTCAAAAGATCAAGACTGATATAATCACACTAGCTGGAATCCCGTCATCAACAATGGGTTAACTCGAAACAGCAGAAACTACCACAGACCCGTGAAAAATCTCGGAATATTGTGCTAGTAAATCTGGTCAGTAAATACCGGTTTCTTAAATTTGGTAAAAAGGCAGAACTATTGAAAGATCATGAAATCTGAATTTACTAGTAAAAATAAATGTAAAAGAAGGAAATGCACCTTTCAAAAATGGAATTAAATTAAATTTTAAGTAAAAATCTTATATTATAGGTAGGTAGATACTTTATTGCTTGCCTGAATACTTGACACATCAGTTCCAAATTTTGAAAATGACACTAAATTCAAAACGAACCCAAGTTCATTGAATCAGAGTTATAACCACTCGCACATACAGACGCAAAAAGCATGTTTGATGATGATGATGCCAAACTAATAACCGTCAATTTCTCGTCTTAAATTAACGGTTTTGTTTTTCGTGTGAACTAGGCATTAAGTTAAAACTTATCTTTTATAATACTACGAGTAACTTCACTAATATAATGTATATTTAATACTTATAATTATAAACACAATACGTAGTTCAGTAAAAGTGCTTTGAACTAATGTGGAAAATATAGTATAAATCTTATGGGAAAACATTTTTAAATTTAGTCATTATTTTCGCAAAATGAAATACGGTTTTTCGTGTATTTTTGCGACAGGCGGTCGCGTACCAGGCAATAACATTATCGCGAGCAGCGTACGTGACCTTTTGAAATTTTGTTTGAATTAATTTTAGAAGAAAAAAAACATCATCCAGAAAACATACTAATCAGATAGCCTTAAAACAAAAACTCTACAATTCTATAATCTGCCGAATAAAGTGTTTCAATTATAGAATAGAAACGTTGAAAAAGGGCGAATCCAGGGAAAATGTGCTGTTGATGAGCCGTTAAAGGTATGCCGGCCTGCTGCGGCTCGGACGGGCGAATAAAGGAGATGTTAGTGGGCCCGTGTCGCCCTTGTCGCCCTTGTCGCCCTTGTCGCCCGTGTTGCTGGAGTTGACCTAAAAAGGGTTATTTCAGGATGTTGCTTTTAGATCATATTTACACACCCTTTGTTGCCTGTTGGTTTAGAACGGAAAGAGGTCCACGGGTATTCATAAAAAGACGCCGATCTACGATAAAAATTAACCGTTTACACGCAAATAGTTTGTGTGTAGAGAACATCTCGGATGGGTGCTTATTTATGGTTGAAATATAGATGGCTATATTTTGAGATTTCCGAAGAAAAGTCAAAGTGCAGTTACGAACAATCCACATTATACCCTCCTCGGGTGAACTGCAGAAGACAGAAAACTTCAATCAAATTAAAGTAGATGTTGAATCCGGGTCCAAAAAGGAAGACGTTTCGTCTCCGCGAAATATTGTACAAGAATGGTATCATAATATTTTAGGGTATTTTAAGGAGTAACTCCGATTCTTTGAGAAATCTATAGCGTAGGAGTGAGAAAACAAAAAAACCGATCTATAGCGAGCTGTCGGTTATAAGATCAATCGTTGTACACTCGTTTGGAGCGTTTCCCGTTATGGTTGTTTGAGAGAGAGGTCGTACGTGCGTCATCGATGATCGTCCTCTTCCTTATTACACATTTTATATGAAAATTAAATTTATAATACTACGAGTAACTTCACCAAAATAATGTATGTTTAATACTTATAATTATGAACACAATACGTAGTTCAGTAAAAGTGCTTTGAACTAATGATACTAGAATGAAAACTTCGTGTACGGCCTTTCCGTGGGACAACTATATGCATAATTGAATGGTTGTCAAGGGAAAAATATATTTTTTTATTATTTTCTTTTGTGTTAAAATAAATAAGCACATCGGTTACTTATTTCTAATCTCAATAGCTTTCTTCAGCAAAAACCGCCCAAGGATGAACACGTTCATTGAATGATTCCCTGAGCCCTAGGTATTTCACACCGCACAGTGGCACCATGCAGTACTAGTTGAACAAACAAGTCAAGTAGGCAATGTCAAGTACTCTGCTCAGAACTGCGCCAGGCTTTTACTCGCAGTTTTAGCTCCAGCCTCAAAAGCACTCTGAAACGCCAACAACTTTACAACTGGGACTTCTCAAAGGAAATAAACACGGAACAAAAAAAAAACATTAGTCAGAGATCTTTGAAACTTTTTAAAATCCAGAGATCTAAAATTGAAACAAAAAACGAAACGGAAATATGTATATAGTTAAAGTCGCAAATTTCTTTTTGATTACTAGTTTTTTCTTTATTTATCTTAATAACAAATATTACAAAGATTTCTGCTACGCTTGTTTAACTGGGGGGAGTTCCCGTGATGAGACAGTTTACTTGTAACGGTGTTTCAAGTACATAATATTACTCTTTGTGTAAATTTCCATTTTTATATCATTGGGTTACTGAACTACTGAAGTAAAAAAATACATTATTTTATTTAACTTTTGTGAAATAAGCCATAAAACTTAGAAATAATGATTTTCTGATGACTGGTTTTAAATTCAACTTATCGCTCTGTTATGTAGGTTATCAAATTCCTATGGATGGATGTTCACATTCACCTAATTTAGGACCTTGCAACTCTTTTTTGTCCTGCACGTTTATTACAGAGTGGCGTATTTAGAGATTATTTATTCAATAGTGGTCGGTTACCTTCCATTTGTTACCTATATTTTCTGTCCAGCGGAACCTTCCCAGTTTTGTAATTCTTGTTGTTGATGGTTTGTTCATCAATTAATGAGAATATATCACCACAATGATTTATGTGTACAATGCAATAACTCGTTGTACGTATCGTCAATAACGGGTAATGAATCAAATTGTTTAAAATCAAAACATCCGCGGTAAATGTTTATTAAAGTATGAATAGCAACATTCAAAAAGCAAAACAATATCATTGACGTTATATTTTTTTAATAACATCTTTTGTGTATAATTGTTTTATTGTGAGTTAACGGAATATAACTTTTGTAGTGGGTTGGACAATGACGTGTGTTTTAAAGATGGCGTTTTAATGGCTCATACGTGCATAATGCGTCCGGATTTTATTATGTAATGTACTATTATATTCAATTGATGCAATTGAAAAATTGCCCGGTTAATTAATTATACTCCGTAAATAATACCTCGCGGACACTTTAAAAGTGATTATGACAATTGCAAACCGTGAACAATAAATAATTTTAGAAATATGTATCACTTGATAAATATTTCCAAACTTCAAATTAAACACGATAACATAAATGATTTATAAAAAATAATACAACATTCAACACACATTTGAATCATTTTTCTTAATTTTGACATAGGGTAGATACATGAGCACAAAGCACAAAAACGTATCAAAAACTCAACTAAATTTGGTGGCTTATTGATACGTCGCATATAAATTTAACATGGTATAAGACACTATTGTAATTATGTGAGGTTAATTTGCGGGGTATTTGGGGTGTCCCGCCAAGTTCGGTAGAGACCATCATCAACCAATATTATGCACAGACCATGAGAATCTTTGAAACATTTGAAAAGCGGTAAGCTTAAAGCTTATCGAATAAAGGTGGTCGAATAACACCATGGTATCAAATACAATCAGTGATTTCCCAAACAAAAATCCGTTAACAAATAAATACTGTAATATTTTAATGATTTATATAGGCCGTTTTTAATTGAGGTTATAGATTAAAAACTATATTTAATTTATTTTTTATGGTTTTCAAATAGTTACATATATAACCATATCCTAATACAATCCCCATGCATACATATTTAAAAAAGAACATTTTTTCTTGTATAAATTAATCACACATGTTCTTAATTAAAATTAAAATTTGTTTATATTTTCTTCTAAATTAATTCTTCTGGTAATTCGCCAAATATCTTCATTGCTCCGTACGTAAACGACTAAAATATTATATAATAAAGGTTAATATTAGCTGTCACAAACTAACCTAACCTTGCCTTGAAATATAATTATTTTGAATCGGGTAATCGGGTAACTTGTCATTATTTTTAAACGAACATGAAAGTTTACTTCACGAATGTACGATACACAGCGTGTCCTGAATAATTGGGTAGGTACTGTACTGCCTTTGATAGGGATAATAACGTCTGGAATTACAGGTATCTATGTAATTGAAAACTCTACCCTCTATACTTACATTATTGAAGTGGATAAAATGTGGCACATCAATGGAGTCCCTATCTTTCTGGCCATTATTACTGTCTTAACACAGCTATAATTCAATTAACTCAACCAAGTTCCATTTCCTTACGCCGAAGGATAAAGTACAGGCCTCCATACTACCCAGCCATTTAAATTTAGGCTTCTGCCTATATTTAGGTTTACTCCGTAAATCTGTAAATTTCTCTTAGCTCTCCGAAAATATTATATTTTTAATAGAGGTAATTCAGGTAATACTCATAATTCATAAGTTCTTTTCCATCATAGCATTCTTATCAGGCTTCATACATGAAAAGCCTATACATGTAATGTTGGTTTTTTTTACAAATTCAGCTTATATTGCAAACTTTTAAAATAGCGACCAGATTTGGTTGCATCAGCAGTCAAATTTTATTTGATGAATTTGTGATATACCAAAGTTAAATATTTTAAAAATATGTAGTAACTTGCGGCAAGTTCCCGGATGGAAGATTCTCTCAGTATCGCCCTGGTTTGAGACAACCATTCAGAATTGAAACGTTTCTTGAAATTACTTTAGCCATGTTTCGTGACCAGATCTGAATAGACAAGTACTTCCCCTCCTTTCTCTTCCCCATCTCCTTCCCTCTTAACCACCTTCAGCCTCACAACATACCCCAATTGGGGATGCCATGGTCTCAGTGGCTCCAAACGGTTGGGAGCAGTTGGGACTCTTGTGCGGTATTCACATTCAAACAAATCTAAATAGTCTAATCCCAGCATTTTATATCATTCTTCCTTGCTCCTTACAAAACTCTTAAGAATATAGAAAATAATTATTTTGGTAAGTTTTTAGATTCTCATCTTCGGATCTACCGGATCTGCCCTGATGATGGACACTGCAACGCTGTCCGAAACGTCGGCTAAAAAAGGAGTTAGCGCAACACGGCATAACACCCCAAAAACAAACAATAAAAATAATTATTTTGTTTGTTCATATAAAGCAGATACTTTGTGATGTGACATTATATTTTAAAATAAAACAGTAACTTAGTAAACACCACATTTTATTTTTATACTTAATCCCGACTGGGTTTCGCTACAACCGTAGCTTTATCTAGCATTGATTATAAATAATAAAAATGATTTTTACTAAGTTATTGTTTTATTTTCAATTATTATTTTGTCTTTAGTCAAGTCCCAGCAAATTCCGCAAATGGTAGGTTAGGTTAGGTCATATCGTGCAAGGGTGGGAAGGGTGTAAAGGAGACAGCTGCGCGCTGTGCATCGCGGTGGAAATTCTGAATATGAATATTGAAAAAGCGTGGGAAAGTGTTTGAAGGAAGCCGGTGGCAATCATTACTGCGCAGTAAAATGAACTTTTGTGTTTTGGGGAGAAAATACACATATAAAACTAACATATTCACCATATGAATTTATGATTTTACTAGTAGTTCTGTGAACAGTCAGAAGACTTCGCATCCCAAAATGTGTTTCTTATTTTCTATCATTTAAATAAATAAAACCAAAATTTCCCCCGTAATCATGAGATTTGTAAGTAGGTACCAAAATACCTAGGTATGTACTTAATTATAAACCATATAATATATTCTTTTTTGTTTTCAAATGAGGAATTAAACAATTTGTCCAAAGAAGTCACCATCTCAATGACGATTATTTTTCAAACATTCTTCAGGTCGGTAGGTACCATAATATTGTTTATTTTGATTTGATCTTAGAAGGAACCACGATCATGCGAACTCTGGCGGGATAACAAAGTAGTATCCATTTCCGGAACCGGAACAAAGTTTACAAATTTACATACAGATGAAATGCCAAATGATCGAAATAAAATAGACTTAACTTTCACTTAGTCAGTCATAGTTCCACTAATTTATTTAAAACCGGACCAGCCTGGTATTCAGACTGGTATTTCACTTAGTCAGTCATAGTTCCACTAAGTTATTTAAAACCTGACCAGCCTGGTATTCAGACTGGTATTTCACTTAGTCAGTCATAGTTCCACTAAGTTATTTAAAACCGGACTTGCCTGGTATTCAGACTGGTATTTCACTTAGTCAGTCATAGTTCCACTAAGTTATTTAAAACCGGACCTGCCTGGTATTCAGACTGGTATTTCACTTAGTCAGTCATAGTTCCACTAAGTTATTTAAAACCGGACCAGCCTGGTATTCAGACTGGTATTTCACTTAGTCAGTCATAGTTCCACTAAGTTATTTAAAACCGGACCAGCCTGGTATTCAGACTGGTATTTCACTTAGTCAGTCATAGTTCCACTAAGTTATTTAAAACCTGACCAGCCTGGTATTCAGACTGGTATTTCACTTAGTCAGTCATAGTTCCACTAAGTTATTTAAAACCGGACCAGCCTGGTATTCAGACTGGTATTTCACTTAGTCAGTCATAGTTCCACTAAGTTATTTAAAACCTGACCAGCCTGGTATTCAGACTGGTATTTCACTTAGTCAGTCATAGTTCCACTAAGTTATTTAAAACCGGACCTGCCTGGTATTCAGACTGGTATTTCACTTAGTCAGTCATAGTTCCACTAAGTTATTTAAAACCGGACCAGCCTGGTATTCAGACTGGTATTTCACTTAGTCAGTCATAGTTCCACTAAGTTATTTAAAACCTGACCAGCCTGGTATTCAGACTGGTATTTCACTTAGTCAGTCATAGTTCCACTAAGTTATTTAAAACCGGACCAGCCTGGTATTCAGACTGGTATTTCACTTAGTCAGTCATAGTTCCACTAAGTTATTTAAAACCTGACCAGCCTGGTATTCAGACTGGTATTTCACTTAGTCAGTCATAGTTCCACTAAGTTATTTAAAACCGGACCTGCCTGGTATTCAGACTGGTATTTCACTTAGTCAGTCATAGTTCCACTAAGTTATTTAAAACCGGACCAGCCTGGTATTCAGACTGGTATTTCACTTAGTCAGTCATAGTTCCACTAAGTTATTTAAAACCGGACCAGCCTGGTATTCAGAATGGTATTTCACTTAGTCAGTCATAGTTCCACTAAGTTATTTAAAACCGGACCAGCCTGGTATTCAGACTGGTATTTCACTTAGTCAGTCATAGTTCCACTAAGTTATTTAAAACCGGACCAGCCTGGTATTCAGACTGGTATTTCACTTAGTCAGTCATAGTTCAACTCATTTATTTAAAACCGGACCAGCCTGGTATTCAGACTGGTATTTCACTTAGTCAGTCATAGTTCTACTAATTTATTTAAAACCGGACCAGCCTGGTATTCAGACTGGTATTTTACTTTATTCTATGAAATTTACAAAATCCACATAATATTTTTCAGTGAAAAACTTGTGACTTAGGGACAGTTGTTTCACAGAATTTGAACAATTCATCAAATTAATTTATCATTAAGTTAATTTTCATGTTCTGTATGTTCTATTCGAGTTCTGGTAAACAACTGGGCTATAATGAAATAATAACAGTACTTTCACAGAACTTTGCGTTGAAATTTTAAACAGCTCTTAGTATTTTGAATTACTGCGGACAGGAATTACTTTCCTTTTTAATTTAAGACCGGTGTGGTTTCACGCCTCCTAATTAGAAAACAAATTTTTAATCAAAATGACTAAAAAAACAGTTAATATATCGACCAATTCACATTCAAAACAATCGAGCAAGTGTAAGAACCCATTCAATTATTTTTTAATAATAATATCGATTTCAATGAACACCAAAAATAATTCAACAGAATTTTACAATCAATATTGATAAACTTATTGTGACACGATGTTTTATAAACAAAAGAGTTATTTGGCTTGGAACAATCGAGTATTTGTCAAACAGTGTTACTGTAATGCATATTCTTGAATAAATGTTACTGAAAATCAAACACTCAAAATAAAAATAATTCCAATAAATTATGCGATTTTACCACAAATGAAGTCAAACAGAATTCATGCAATAAAAACTCGTGATAAAAGTATATTTATTTTTAAATTTATTTGTAAAAAGAATTCATAGAATAAAAACTCATAATAAAAGTATTTTTATTTTTAAAACGAATTCATAGACTAAAAACTCATAATGAAATTAGTATTATTTTTAATGAACCAGAATTGAATTGGATCTGAATATTATAATTTAATGAAGATTAGTTAGGTAACTACACTGTACACAACGAGTCAATCAATAAACACGATCCGCTAGATGCGCTTCTAGGAGAGAACACGAGTATATTGTGTTTTCCCACTAGAATGCACATTCGTGTGGAGTGCACTGTGTGCATGCATATTATACGAAGCAGAATAATGAAGTGGCAAAACGTTCTGATAGATAACAATGATGCAGCTTTACTTTTAATATTAAACAGTAATATGATGTCCATATCTGCCCTGCTATGGGTGTTTGTAGGAACAATAGATGCAACGTAACGTATTATTAAGAGTTGCAATCTGGAGCTATAGGGACAAATATACATTCATTTAGGGAATGTTTTGAGGCGGAAGGAAATAATAATATAGAAGGTGTATTGAACATCATATTACAAATAGATTAAAACTTGTTGCTATCCACTGGTCACTAACCTACAGAGAACACCTGCGAGTTTGATGACCCCCTTTTCCAAATCATTATATTTACCTGTTGAAAAATCGAAATTTAAATGCATCTAAAACAATCTGTTACCAGGCAGTACAAGTCAATATGACTGAATCAAACATGAAACATGATGTTATTGCATTTAATATCAATTGCGGCTAAAGTTACAGACCCGCGAGTTCGATGACACTATTTTCAAAAACGAAATCATAATTTTGACAAAAGCTGTTACCAGGCTGATATTATTGGTGCATATTATTTGAACACCTGCATTTGAAACTAAAAAAAAGGTTTTGTAAGCTGACGCTGAGTGACACGAACACCTATAGAAGAAATTATAAATACACAACATCCAAGAATTACAACCAGTGAACGCAACACCTCCGGTGATAACGCGATCTGTTATAACTTGAAATTACAATTCCTGAGTCTCAATTGAAAGCTATATTCGGTTCTGTTCCTCCATCACGGCACAATCATTTTAAAGATTACAGCTATGTGCAACGAGCTGTTTACTGCCGGCACTTTATCAGCTGAGTGAGACGCATCTCTCATCATTACAACAGTGAAGCGTCTCCGTGTGCCGGCCCTTATAATCAAATGACTATGCCGCCGCTGAATTCCTGCTGGCTACCGACTGACCTGGCCACCGCTGTTGATCTCCTACAGGCTGGCCAATTCCTGCTGCTGCCGATTGCTGGTCACCGATGCTGACAACCTAGAGGCTGGCCAATTCCTCCTAGCTACCGACTGAATTAGCCACTGATTCTGATAACCTAAAGGCTGTCCAATTCCTGCTGCTGGCCACTGCTTCTGATCACCTAAATGCTGGCCAATTCCTGCTGCTGCCGATTGCTGGTCACTGATGCTGACAACCTAGAGGCTGGCCAATTCTTCCTGGCTACCGACTGAACTGGCTACTGCCGCAGCAGTCGCTTACTCCATTTACTGTATCGTATGGCGCACTGATGCACAATGTGCTCCAATCTGAAATCATCGCTGAAAGCATTCCGATTGTCTCAGTTTCTACCTGTGTATTAAAACCCAGTTGTATTGAAATACATACTCGTATATAACTATTTCTTGTGAATTGGGTTGGCTGTAAGAAATAGTAAGTACCTATAAGCTACGTTCTGTATACCAGTACAATACATCTAATTAAAATGTGAATTTTTATTTGAATCGTCTTTCTTTTATGATGGTTTGGATAGAACACCTCACGGTGTTTTACTTAAATCATTAAGTCGGAAACACATTATTAAAACCCGACGCGACCCGATGAAACGCGATGCGTGTTGAGTCGAATCAAATGTATTGTTTTCTTATGACCAGAATCACACTATGAACACCCGACATGGCGTCGCGTCGGATGTTCATAGTGTGATTCTGGTCATAAGAAAACAATACATTTGATTCGACTCAACACGCATCGCGTTTCATCGGGTCGCGTCGGGTTTTAATAATGTGTTTCCACCTTTACCCTTGTTGAGAGCTGATGTGTGCCGGTGCTTATTATTTACAGTCTTTTCTTGTACATCAAACACGTCCCGTACAGAAGGTAAGCCACATACGTTTAATGTGATAGTTATATGAGTCCCAATTGCCCGGGATCAGTTAATCTATGGTATCCCCAATATGGAAAGTACCCGCCTATTCAGATTTACTCACTAAAAACATCTAAACCATTAAAAGTAATATTGCTCTTTCACCAGGGCGATACTGAAAGAATTTACTCCATTGGAGGTTTTCTAATGTGAATTATTTAATAAATAGGTAATCTTGTTTAACATTTAAATACCAGTTTCGTGTTTTTAAGGTAATTTGACCATCTTATTCTAAGTTATTTCTAGTTTGAGGAGACATTTCACAATAGCTTATAGAGTGCTTTCAACTTTTCAATACTTTCAAAAAAATCTACTGAAATTTGAATTATTATCCAACAACAAAACGAAAACATAATTTGTAACTAGAAACTGAAAGCTGGAACCGTGAGTTGTAACTGACCTCATATTCGAGGGTGGAAATTTTAATTAGTAGAACTCCGAGCTCAAATACAGTCCCAAATTAATTTTCCCACCGAGCTACCCGCAGATCGAACCCCCGCCCCCCGGGGTCGGGATGGATAGTCCGGGGCCCCGGGGTAACTCGGGCCAAGCTCCGGGACCCACTCAACTTGCGGGGGCGATATTGTTTATTTTTATTTCAACTCAGGCGGACTGCAAACTTAGGGTGAGAAAAATATTTCACTGCTACAGTAGTGCCAGATTGGTGAAGTTTTCTACGAATTCGATTTAGTAATAAGAATTTAAGAAGAAAAATTTGTAAAATAATACAGTTTTTGAAGTTAACCCCACCAGGATCCATGTGAAAAATAATTTCGTTCAGGGTCTATGTCATCTTCTGGGATGCTGTGAGGAGGATCCTTTTTCGAAAGGAAAGAGTGAACCTGAGTGCTGAAGCGACCCATGTTTTAGGAGGGAGGAAACACAGAGGCCGACAAATCGTTCCACAGTCGATCTGTTGAACTCAAGAACGAGTCGTAGACATGTGACAAACGTCAACTGTGTACAAATGAAGTTGGACGCGAGTTTAGTGTGTTTCCCGACGGTGCACTGGTGCCGAAGAAATCAATGACGCTAGTTCCTCGGAGCATCTACCATTAAAATTCTGATAGAACAAGGACAGCATTCCCACGCGACGCCTATAATGTACGGAATCGTTTTTTTAACGCAATGATAAATCCATCTAACACGGCACGTAAAACGAAAACACGTTGCGCGAATGCTAAGGGAAAATACAATGCAAGCGATCGTGTCTAAAACACTAACAAATAGAAAGTACGGAGTGCCGTACGGAAATTAAAATTCACTTCGTATGAAATAAAACCAGAAGCCATATTTTACGCTTTGACTCGAGTTTCTTCAAGAAGAAATATTGACTCTTTTTTTAGTACCTCATTTGCGGGATCACTAAATACCTAAAAAGTATATCTAAAAACTAATTTACGTTTAAAAACTAAAGTAACACGTGCATTTCCACGCTGAGCTTATTATGAATGCTCAAATATATTAATGCAACTCGGTGCTAGGAGCGTCGTGTTGTTGGCACCTTTATACAATGCAAAAAGTTTAGCAGAAACATGCAACTCCAATAAAGTATTTTTTGTATTTCAATAGATTTGCATTATTAAAAGGTTAAGAAAATTATGTAAGACTCTGCATTGTCTTTGCGAACAGCGCATGGAAAACTGGCATCACCTCGAAAATAGGGGAGAAATAACGAGACGGTATTATGTCAATAACTTTGGAATACAGAAAATCACCTCAAGTTCGATTTACATCTTAATTTGTATGAATAAGCTATACCTTATTACTAAGACTTATAACTAATAAATAACAGTTAAGATTTATTAATAGTATTTAGTACTCAAATATAGACTCAAATAATAATTACTAGCGACTTACATTTAAAACACGCAGCTAGCTAGTCATTTAAAAGTGAGACTTATAACCTAAAACGTGACTTAATTATGATAACTGGAGACTCACAAAATACATATTTACATTTCCAAACACTTATTTTTTTTTTCAAAAGAAACAAACACATTGTGACTTGACATTTTAAATAATAAAAATGAAAACACTTTGTTTAAAGTCACAAAATTGCAAATTCTGAAAATCCCGTACTGGTTAGACATTTTAGGTGTTCTTTTATTCTAGTTTCTACATTGCGTGATGTTTGTCCTATGTAGAAATAAAAGAACACCTAAGATGTCTAACCAGTTCGGGATTTTCAGAATTTGCAGAACATCTAGTTAATAAAGATCACACTTTTAACCGTGACACGGGTATTAAAGTCCTACACAAAAATGAGATAGGTTTACGACTTAACAATTTGGAAGCGTTGGAAATAAAAAAAAATCAGTCAATTCAAAGTCTGAAATCATCAATAATCAATTAAATTTAACATTCAGCCCTATAATAAGTATGTTTCCCGCTATCCCAAACTCATCACCCCCACTTCCCTCCCGCAACTGACACTGTCTCTCTCTGTCTTTCTATCTCTTTCTCTCTTAACTTTTGGTTTATATATATATGTGTATTATTCTGTATTTGTTAGTATTTTTATAACAGTCCTGATGATGGTACGGAGGTACCGAAACCGGTAGACTTTAAAATATCAATAAAGTGACTTTCAACAATGTGTTTTCTTTTTTATTACTTATTATTTATTGCAAATCGTGTTTTTGCAAAAATACACAGCAACGCTGAAGTAGAAAATATCTTGTTTGTAAGGTGTAGTTTGCGGTTAGGCCAAAATACGGTTCTAGTTCAAGATTGCTTCCAAAAATGGGTGACACCTGCCAAATAAAGAAAAGAGAAGAGAAGATAAAGGGCGGTGGAATGTTTAAACTTATGTAAGTACGCAACTAAAAACTAGTCACTAAACAGGACTGAAACCATTTCAACAAAACACCGATTAGATTCCGAAAGGTGAACTATCAATACGAAGATAGATAAATATGATGTAACTAATTTAAAAATAATTTCTGAACCAAATGTGTAGACCATATAAATGGATAGAGTGTGCTGAAAATGTTCTGCCAATTACTTTACGTATTACTTTTGTATCTCCATGTGTATCTCTTGTATCTCTTTTGTATCTTGCCTCTCTTTGTATTATTTGTCATTTGAGTGAGCTTTTAAATAACTTTATTATATCGTATTTTAATTTTAATTTGTTTTTTGTTTTTGAAACATTACTTAGATGTATAAGAACAACTATATCTTATGCCGGAGTAGATTTTTGTAATTATATGTATCTATTTGTGTAATGAGTTTTTATAACTGGATTGTTTTTATCTAAGTGAGAACATCTCTAAAAATACAGTATGAATAAATAAATAACGACCGCGATCGGTCAGTGGCGGAGTTAGCATCGCGTCTGGTTCCCTTTCAATTCAATTCCTAGGTTGGCTAAATCCTCCATCACGACACTAGCAACATTTTCTGCTCACTGTGATGGAAAATGTTTCCGTCTTTAAAAAAAATATATATATGTATGTAAGTCTGATCTAATAAACGTTTTCTCTGGGCCCAGATCCAAAGTTTAAATGCTCTGCCACGGAGCACTTCAATATTCAAATCCTGGGCTGTTTTAATCACATGAATCCTTTAAAGCGATTTATTTTTGGGGTATTACGCCGTGTTGCGCTTCCTCCTTTTTTAACCAACGTTTCGGACAGCATTACAGGTACAGGGCAGATGTGTGATGATGGACACTGTAATGCTGTCCAAAACGTTGTCTAAAGAAGGAGATAGCGTAACACGGCATAATACCCCGAAAATAAATCATTATAATACTTGGCCGTGAAAATCTCAAATGAATCCTTAATTACAATTTCTCATCTGGACCCAGAGCTAAAAATCATTAACATTTCATAACCAAACTAGTTCTGAATGGAAAATATCTACCTGTAAGCCTGAAGAACCCTTTACAAACATCCCCCGTATATTAGAGAAAATGGATATCATTTGTACCGTTGCAGCAGCGGAAATGTATTTAAATAATGAGAATAATGTTAAAATTAGTGTAAAGCAGTTGCGTTTGTTTCTTGTTAATTTCAGAATGCGAGTATTACCATCAGACAGAGAATTACGTATTAATATTCTGAATGTTTGGGCTGAACCGGGAATATATGCATAAACATATTAATGCATTTGTTGTTTGTGGTAGAATTGTTGGAGCATTTTCACAGATTCTAAATGAAAGCAAACTCTCGTTTATGCGGAATAGTATATTACATACAGTATTCGCGAAATTACGCGTATCAAATTCAGGTATTAACTATATTTCAAATAATGTTGTTTATTATCATTCAACTATCTGACACAGCTACGTTTTCTGGGTTCCTGGGTTCATGGGGTGAGGTTTGTCAAGGTTTGGGCGGAGGGTGCGTCTACCCACTACTGCGTGGCGGACCGGATCGGAGGAAGTCAATTGATGGAGACCCTTTGACTTCTCTAGCGGGACTCTCTCGACCCATCACCTTGCGCCGCAGTGGGAGGGGTGGATTTATACGTCCGTCAATCCTGGATACACTGATCTTCAGACTCCAACCCATCCTTTATACCATTTTCCTTCCTAGAACATCCTCTCCTTCTTTTCCTTAAAAATAACCTCAACACAGCATCTCCAATGATGACACAATCAATAAAGTTTACTTTCGCAGAAACAGATCCCAAAAGGTAGGTTTTATTAAAAACAAACAAAGCAAAGGCCACTTCTACAGTTTAATTTATGGTGGTGTTCGGCCAAGGTAATTATCTTACTTAACAATGTTATTAGACTCTCAGATTTATCGCTAGTTTAAAATTTAAACTAGGTACTATATTATGTTGAATAAAAAGTTACAGCGACGCAAGCGAATCCGTAGCAATTAAGTATTAAGCTTGGAAAGCATACAGTGCGGTTGAATTTCCGCATTAATCGAGTGATCTCACACATAATTTGCAAGTCTTACGCTGCGGCGTAACCCAAGGAACTACTCTTATGCCTTGGGTTAAACTAGCTGAAAGATCCTAAATAAGTAAAGCCTTAACATCCCTCGGCTAAAGCTAATAGTAAAGTTTATTGGATGTCTGCATTTAGGGAAACGGGCTTTCAAACTTGGTAAAGGTATGTTGATATATATTCATTAGAACCCCTACACATTGGTCTTTGAAGTTTAAAAAATAGCCCACCTAGGCAGTGAAGATACAAACTATAGATGAACACCTATATATCTCAAAAGTAAGAAGCGAAAGTAAAGGTAATTGTTGTACTTTCGATTATTTCGATACAGTATTAAACTGCCGTGTGCTATATTTAACAAAAATGCGCTCGTGTGTGATGAGAAAGTGTTTTGATTATAATATAGCAAACACCTTGCCTGATTTAATGACTTATTATTACAAACTATTTCGACGATTACCGAAGATTTTACGTACCATTAGATAAAGTGAGATAGCAAACGAAGCAACACATAAGTATTAGAAGGTCATCCTAGTGGCAGTAGATCGTCTCGTAAAGTGTTCCGTATTTGCTTAGTGTAAGCGAGTAAGCGCAGGGTTATCTCATTCGCACCCATGACGTAGGATGAACAACTATTGCAATTTTTAAATGCAAAAACGCCGCTTTATCTATTTCGTTCACACATGTATAATATTTGAATAATAATAATATTGGGCAATTTGTATAGCGCCGCTTTTGTGAGATATCACCTCAGGGGCGCTAATGTCTATCTTTGTCATACAACAACATTTGGGAACCGCAAGTCCATTTGCTACATTGCTACTTGTAACTTGCCACATTTGTTTTATTTGCTAGACAATAACGCGTCTAGATGTAAAGTAATATCATTGTATTTAGGTATATACATTTTCATGGCTTAAAATTATTATCAGTCGCTTCCGGCCAAAATAATAATGATAATGCAAGCTTTTGGGAGATAATAGAGGGCAAATCACCTCCGTCTTGGCACACGTCTTACTTCCTTCGTATCCGTATAACATCTTAATATACACGTCCATCAATTAATCTGACTCCTTCCAAGGATTTCCTTAGCTCGATCAGGCCAGGAAGTAGATTTTCCAGTGCATCGTAGATACATAAAAAGAAGACCGGAACTTTCCCGCCAGTAAAAAAATATCAGAACTATATCGTAAACGTACTGAGCGATACTGAAATTGTTGCAGAAAATCTGTGTTCCGTAGTATAAAAAATCTCTAAAGATGAGTTCTGGCGTCATAAAATTTGCACTTCAATTTGTCCGGAATTTTAAAAATCAAGGCTCGATATATTCTAACTAATTTTCATCATGAGTTTTGATAAAGTACATTTGTACTGACAATAAATATTACCACGTCATGTAAACATGTGCTTAACAGGGCATTAATAATCATCTAATGTTCAATAAGAAAATAATGTTTAAAGCTGCTGTAACGTGTTCTATTATAAGTAAAATGAACCGCAAATCAAATCCAAAATAAAATACGACAGTAACGAGCTCATTCAATTGGTTTTGAATAAATCACGGGAAAGGTGGAATGAAGGAAACAGCCTACCTGGAATTCCCATGAATCCGGGCAATAGGGCTCTCGATGCACTTGCACTATTCGGGTGAAATTTCTTCCACAACGAGATAAACGAGAAAAATGAGAGAATTTTGATATTTAGCACAAAACATGTGAATAATACAACGAGGATACTAAGATTGCACTTTCTTGCTATACGACACGAATTTGACTGACTTGCGACAATTTACAGTGCAACATAAATCATGTTATTCTTTCCGATGTGGGTAAAGCTGTTTTTTTGGAAATGATAGTAGGTATTATCCAAAACTGTTTCAATACTAAACAGCTGCGAATATTAAAATGTGGTTTTATTAGTCATAGATTCTCGATTCTCTATTTGAAATATAATAGGGACAGACATATTGAATCGGTTAAAGGAAAGATAAATAAGTTGATTTACTTTTTCAAAAACGTGAGAAATATACTGAACATATTTGATATTAAGAATATATACCTCGCAATAGCACAATCTATAATGGAATACGGCATTATTGCCTGGGGCTATGCCAGTAAAAAATACATAGACTCACTATTTAAAGCTCAGAAAACCTTAATAAAAGTAATACTTAAAGTACCAATACTAACACCCACTTCAACCATATTTAAACAATTCCCAGTGTTGAAGATTCAAAAACTATATTCAAAACAAATACTTACTTTCCTTTACAAGAACCTAAACACATTTAAAACTTCACAAACTTCTCGCAATACCAGAACAAGACATGCACACCAACTACTAATACCAAAAACCAACACATCCTTTGGACAAAAACACTACAGATTCCAGGCTATAAAACTATTCAATTCACTTCCAACACAATATAAAACATCTAATCTTACAGAATACAAAAAACACATATGGAACTGGCTACAATCCTGTTAATATTTAATTTTTTATATTTCACTTTTTTGGAATAACTATGGAAAAACTACTGTTATAACTATGGAAAAATCGATTTTATATTTTAATTTTTAATGTTTCTCTGTGTAACCAACTCCACTGTATTGTTTTAGAATTATATAACTTTACAATTGAAAAAGTCCTCCACAACACAGGTGAACTCCTAGCGTGGAGGACAATATACTATACCATTGTTTAACAAATATATTAAAGCATAAATAAAAAAATAAAAATAAAAAAAAATAATCGTTTTCACATGCCGAACTACACATTCTACTCAAATAATTCTAACCATTAACCCTCTGAGCGACTTTCAATTCGATTTCAGCGTATCACTCGCCATATATAATAATTATATTTGGATGATTTGTATTACGCCGTTTTTGTAAAAATCACCTCAAGGGCGCTGTCGAATATATAATACATTTCTACAATGATCTGAGTTATTACTAATTATATATTGAAATAATATTACTTACCTGGTAGGTTTACATTCGCATTGGTAGTGTATGGCGAGAGATATGCTGAAATAGACCAAGCCATGATGCGTATATAGCGTAATGTGTCGCCTACCTTAGGGTTTACCTTGTGTGTACTTAGCCGTGTACTTGTCGTAAGGGAAGGCCCCTCGACTAAAGGCCATTGGCTCCAGTCTGCGGTCGACAAGGTGAACAGGGTCTGCATTACTGCATAATAAACGAATGAAGTCGAATGGCTTCCTGCGTTTACCCTCTTTTACCAAGGGCTGTTTTCTTTACCCTCTTGGTTCTCTTTCTGCCTACATACTGGACAGTATTTGTACTTGACACAAATACGATTATTTACATATGTAGGCAGTGTTTGCACTTGAAGATAACATCTAGAGGTTAATATTATCTAAGTTAAGTAAGTTTGTCAGGTGTCCATATAAATTAGAAAGAATTGAAATCACTATAGTAAAAAAGTTGTGTACGCCCGTGGAAGAGGTGGCACGATCAAGTTAATCAAATATGTACAAAATCAAAATTCCATTCCATATTCAAAACAATTATTATCTTTCCTCAGGAATTACACATTTTTATATTCTGCCCAAAAAAATTTAAAACAAAAAAAATTTACTCGTAGCACTCACACATGTTTTATTAAATAACACCATGTAACGAAAATGTAATAACCAAATCAATCGTCCCACACCAAGCACAAGAGCCAGTCTCTTTTTTCAGTCTCAGTTTTATATACCTATTTCATTATATTCTTCTCAGAAAATACATTTAAACTTACATAAAAAAATTGACTCAGTTCACGTTAAGAGTCGGAATAACAAGAATAGGTTGATATGAGACGAAGTATGGATGTGAATGAAGTAAGGAGTGTGTGGCAATCCATCATCTCCGCCTAACCCTGCGGCGAAATGGCACGATGGTTAGTTAGTTGGTAGATTTTTCTTATGAAGCATAAAATTGGTTTGCATGTCCCACTAAAAAATGGAGGACAGTGATCTCTTTTTTTGTTCGGAATATTTAGTTCGTGACTACTGTTCAACTCGCAGAGTAACTCCCTTCGTGAGCTCTGCAGCTTTCAAATATTTAAATAACTACTAGCGCACCGCAGGACCTGTGAAAAATTACTGGATATTGTAATTGTAGAATTGATCATTTTTTGTTAGCTAAAAAGCGCAGACCATTGTACGAAATCTGTTTTTACTTGTCATGATTAACCCCAACAAATTACACATAGAATTAAAATACTTTTCTGCATAATTATTCTACAACAACTGATTTGAATTTTGAAAATGATACTTTGGAACTTGAATTTGCTATTCATAGCAAATTCAAGTTCCAATATATAAATAAACAATATATAAAGGTAGGTACTAATGACACAAAAATTAAAAAAAATCCAAGTTCATTGAACTAGAGTTAAAATCACTGACAGACCTACAACCAAAATAAGTTTTCTGATGGTCGAAAAAAGAACATAATTTTTAATTACTGGTAAATTTAAGTACTTTAAAATATTACTTAAAATGTTTCACATTACTACATTTGATTTCAATTATTTTAAGGGCTCTTTCGAACCAGACGACGTGGAAGGTCACGAGAAAGGGCGGGTATTTTAACAAATCAAATTATACGCGGGACAGTCATTTGATATCGAAATACCAATGTTAAATCGTACCTATTAACTCCCACCTGTGTATTGTAAGTTCCTTTCGTCCTATATTGAGTTCATTTGGATTTCTCTAGCAAGATGTAAAATTAATAAAAAAAATAATTCTTGAAAAAAAAACACAATTGCAGAACTAGTAATTAAATTACGAAAAAAATATAGAATATTTCAAAATTGGTTGAATGTGTTGCTTAGAGATTATCAAATACTTCTATTTATTAGTTTATTAGGGAAATAATTATTAAACGCATTTTATTTAAAAAAAAGTAAGAACCAGTGAATCTTCCGCTTAAGATACATACATAAATACAAGATTGAAGAAAAACATTTACTGGAATTGATATAAAAATAAAATCTTTATTGGTTTGTAAAATTTATCTTTATAAAAATCATAATTAAGTCGTAAAATAATTTTAACAAAATGATGGAAGATAAAGAAAACAACGTAACGAAAATGACACAAAAATAACTTAAAGATCTTAGACACAGCTGGAGTAGAGGGATTATAGCTAATGGTTAGTAGTTACTTTAAAGTTTTGATTTATTTTTTCTAATATGCATTTAGTAAATAGACCTGAGGACAAATTGGAACCAAATATGCAAGAGATCTGTTAGTCTAGTAGTAGCCACAACTCTCAAATGACGAACTCTGGGCTCATGAAATATGCGAATCACTGAAGAGTACAATGTAATCCACAGTTATCTGATTTATTTTTGGTGTATTATGTCGCGTTGGCTTTCTCCTTCTTTAGGCAACATTTCAGAACGATAATATTGTTGGCCATAAAAAATTCAACCTATCTAACCTTTAGTTTGTTGTTTTAACTAAGAAGCATGTAGTTCTTCATAATACGATATTATCTCGAACATATTCGTGATCTCCACAAACAGCTAGAAAAGAGAAACACAGAAATGCTTCTCTGCCAGTTATGATAAAAGGAAATAAGAAGCCAGCACATGGTACACAGAACTGATTGCCAAATATTATATTCACAGCCAAGATCAAATAATCATCAGTCGGCTTTATTCGAGAAAAACGAGACTCAATTTTAGGAATTCGAATGGTTCAGTTCAGCCTTTTTGAAAATGACGAACACAATATTAAGTAGAAAATGTACATTGCTTATTCTCACAAAATTAATTGAAAACGGTTAATTTTATTATTTACATAAAGCGGTTTAGATATTTAAAACTGGATTCACTCATAAAGACACCAATTTCGATTTTACATTTCGGTAAACTAGGTTAAATAAAATCGGAACATTACGATATTGTTTGCCAAGTAAAAGCTACAAGGGTTACCTTGACTTTTGTAAATGAATATTCAGGAATAACTTTTTAATGTTAATATTTTGAAGGCTATACCCATCAATGTAATATATCATAAATAGGAATCGAACCCAGATAAATTAAATAACAATTATAAATCAATATTTGTTATTCGTTATTTCATAACACATAAATGATGTTTATTTAATAGAAAATGCATATTTCATACGGCAGGTACTTCCCGAGTAGTAAAGTAGCCGTTTATTCCGATTTGGTCACAAATGTAACAATGGCCATTTCATATACCTAACCTTGGAGTTTTTTATCGAGCGCTTGAGGAGATATTTCACGAAAATTGTGGTTTTGATTACAATTTTCTTACCTAATCTTATGATATTGACGCAATTCAATCGCAATATTATTATAAACAAAATAATATGATGTACTTAAAGTTATGCTTTTCGTAATTCTTCGACTAACAGTGACAACAATATGAGAGTTCCAGATAACACATTTATTGGAACAGCATTATAAAAGAACAGTATTAATATACTTGTACTAGTTAAACACATTGATTGGAATAGCATTATAAAAAAACAGTATTAATATACTCGTACTAGTTAAACACATTGATTGGAATAGCATTATAAAAGAACAGTATTAATATACTCGTACTAGTTAAACACATTGATTGGAATGGCAAGTTATTATTTGATTGCATTGAAAACATAACAAATCAATAAAACATATGAATAAACTTACCTTGGCATAATCGTAGACAATAACTTTAAATGGGACAAAAGTGTGATCAAAATTTGTAACCAGCTCCGATGTTTGGCGAGTAATTTTTATAAATTAAAATTTGTATTGCCTCGATGTACTCTCAAACTTATATATCATTCTATGGTCGAATCAATACTTAGATATGGAATTCGAACTTGGGGACACTCGAGTAATATTAATATTAAATACATTCAAAATCTACAAACTGCTATAATTAAAAAAAATTGTTAAACCTAGCATTTACAAACAAAGAAACAACTTAAAATTACTGTATTGCTCTGAGGGCCTACTCCCAATTAAAGGGCTTCTCTGGTTTATTATAATTATGGATAATGCGGGAGAAAATGCGTACAAAAAGCCATTGGTGCATAGTCACAAAACAAGATTTACTGAAAAAAGGGTCTAAAAATTCCACTAATATCAAATAAGTATGGTAGCAGAACACTTGACTATTTGATACCTGTGATTTATAACAAATTTAACGAAAACTTTAACTTGAAAAATAATGAGGAACCCTGCCCTAAACTGACAAAAAAGTGGTTAATAAATGAACAAAACGTTTATCTATCCTAAACATTATATTTGGTATTAATATTTAAACTTAAGCGAATGTGTATTATGTTATAACATTAAATGGTAGAAATGATTGTCACAGCTTTGTGGGACTACCCATATCTTATATTGTATTAAATGTAATTATATTAAATTTAATAAATAATTTTAAAAAAATTAAAAAAAAATAAAAAATAAAATAAAAAATCGAAAATTCACTTTGTTGAGTCATTTTAACTTCACGAAAAAGTTATTTATTTTCGTTAAACTAAAATAAAGGTTTTATTGCATCATTGCTTGTAACATTATTCTACAGCGAGAGGGTCATTCACCCTTGACAAATGGTTTTCTTTCAAGGTGCATCTACCACTGCAGAAACCGTACTTTATCAATGAAATCAACTGTCACAATAATATATCATAAAAAAGCCAAATTTTGTACAGTATATATCAACAAAATACAAGAAGTAGAATTCGTAACTGATCAATAATGCACGGCTTGAAGCCGCTTAGACGGGCAGTACGCCCAAAATTACTCATAATATCTAGTTATAAACCAAATAGAAATATAAATTACAGTATGAAATAATAATAGGTAAAAAAAATATTATAAATTCATATATCCACAGTAACATTATTTTTCGAATTGGATTATACACAAATGTCAGTAGTAAGAATATCTTACTATAAAAAGAGAATAAACGATGTAAAAACTCATAAAAGGTGATCCCTGGGGAGATGAAATTTGCACACCCTTTTTTCTGTCTGAAATCACTAGGTCACTGTTATATATTTCACCAATATAAATACATAATAAAAATCATTTTTATTTGAAGTTTTATAAGATCTTTTTAAAGTTTTGTTTAAGAGCGAGCGCCTGTGTATGAAGGTTTAATTCTCAGTCAAACCAAAAAACACTTTTAAATTGACTAATAGCTGGCTCAAGAGATGGCGCAATTAGATCGAAAATTGAAAAAAGTTGTATTATAGTAAAAAAGCTAGGTTTGTTTTTGTTCTTTACGGGTGGATTTTCTTTAGATGTAAACCATTGGGAAGAAAGTAGGAGAAAAGCAGGCTTGTCATAAATATGAAGAAAGACTTACTAAGTGGATCCTTCGCTTGAATAAAGTAAATTAATTACATTATTTAATGGCGGTGACGATTTTCCAAAAACGGAAAATGCCGACATCATCGTGATGTGACGTCTCGATGGCGAGAAAATTTAAAAACAACATTTTTAAAAAACAAGCTTGTTTTCACAGTTTTCAACTGGGAACTGAGTTGCATAAGCACATCCTGTTTCAGTCAGCTAAATAACCTTAACATAAAGTCCCAGTGCCAAGTTTTTCCAATGATAAATGACGTTCTGCATAAAACCTAGTATCATCATGAATATCATCCATCACACGACTCCACACAGAACTGTACAGAGACATGAGACGGAGCATACCAATATTTTTCCACAAATTCTCCGATCCATCGCTTTTCTGACGAATTTCAATCACCATCCAATTGTAACTGAAGTTAAAAATATTATTTCGAAGACTAGTTTGTATGCATGTTACTCTGTCTTAAAAAAACTTTAGATACGACAAACCTTTTAGACATCATATTCTATTTCTTACAATTCGCTTTGAGAATCTTCAAATGTTATTTCTTCCAAATTCCTTATAAGCTAATAGTTGCGTTGATCTATAATTTCTAGGCCGTGTCAATTGCAAGACAATACCTGTGCGGAAGTGTTTATTATTTTTCCTCTTCTGGAAACCATATATCTCACTGCTATCTCTCGATGTATTTGCTTCCCAGTTCTGTGGCTATTTTTTAATGTTATCCCCATTTCTTTTTCTACATAAAAATTTGATGACTTTATTCATTTATTTACTATGAGAATATAACAAGTTGCGAGTCAGCTCTGATGCAGTTTTATACATTATGCTGTGCAAGAAATATATAGGCAAAAACACGGGTCAGTTAAGTTATCGCGGTCAATTATACGAATAGACATAGGAGGTCAAACATGGCCGTGTCCCGGTGTTCTGGGTCACGGGACGGGCAGTAAAAGTCACCTGGTCCTAAGCCCCTCCTGCCAAAAGGTAAGCGTGCTATAAAACAGGGTCATCAATCCTCTTGCGTTGTTTGTTTGTGTGTTTGGGTTAGTTTTTGTTTTTTTGCAAGCGAAGGGAGTTTGTTGTAAGCGTGTAAGTGTTTTACCGTAATTTTTCACGCTCGGTGTGTTTTCGACGGTCACCTGCGTAATATTATAAAAGTTTTTTTTCAATTTTGAGACCTTTCTTTTCACATATATTACTTCGTTGATTTTAAGGCTAACTACTAGCCCATTTTTAGATCAAATCTAAGGTTATTACCAGTTCGAGAGGTCAAAGGGTCTCTCCAAACCAGCCTCTCCCGATGTGGTAGGAAGGCGCATCCTGAACAGACTTTACCCGATGAACACGAGTACCCCTGCTAAATCAACAAACGTAGCGAACCATTTGGAGTGACCTATGGCAGAGGTGTTGGTTATCCAACAACTGATTCCCAGGGCGGTAGCACCCAATGGTAAAATCCTCCCAAATTATGCCAGATGACAGATGTAAACACCCGCATGACCTAAATGATTATCAAATTACAGGATGACTTAAATAGCGTAGCCATCGATTGTCAGAAAACCAGTTATGAAGGTTCATGAAATAACAATAAATATAAATAATTAATAACTTTATTCTAATTAATTATTGATAAGATGTGTTTTATGAAATTCAAGATAAATGTTTTCAGAGACGTGAACTTCTACTGTATAATATGGCATTTAACTTGCACAAAGTCACTTTGCTCATTAAATTAGAATTCCAGACAAATAATTGTTTGCCCCTCCCTAAGATCAACTCTCATCCTAGGACTCTTGCACCCCCTACCCCCGAGCCCTGGGGCTCCAGCACCGTCGGGTAGCCCTAGAAGAGTGCAGATTGCAACTGAATACCGCACAGCGCTCACTGGCACTAATCCGATTGCACCGCATGCAAACTCGGAACTTGTGCTGATGCAAGCTCTACGCGAAACCATCGCAGAAATAATAAAGGCAATGAATTGAATTAAGTGAACTATTTTGGCGAAGCTGAAACGCTCGTGTACAAATGTAGTATGCCCTATCCAATATGCTTTGACAAATGCCTCATCTAAAATGGGTAGGACATTAGTCATAAAATATATATATTATTTATTAAATAATAGGTACATATAAAAATAAATTAAATATATGCGTATGTAAATGAGGACTTGTTATCAGTGAGCAATTAATTTAAACTACACACACAGCATAACGGCAAACTCCTTTGCTTCCCACCCAGATATAAACGGTTCGGAAACCAACTTGGGTAAATAATTTCGGGTTGCTTTAGATGGGTTATTTTTTAACGTATTACAAAAAACAAAATATTTTTACAAATCGTTTCAGATTGAAAAGTATTCTCTTAACTGGTGAGAGATCACGATTAAGAATCAAATGGTTACTTTATCCATTTTTTATCCAAGATCTGTATTGCCAGGTATTCCTGCCTCAAGATTATTCGTGGAATTGCAAAAAGGTTGCTTTTTCATGGTGTAAATAAATATATAAAACAGTAGTAAAAAAAATCGTCTTTTCATATAGATAATGATTATTTAAAAAGGACAAAATGAATATGGGTAAACTATTACGCTGGGAATATAAATAATATTTTATTTTAGTCATTAAATTGGAATTTGAGGAAACAAACTTACCTACTGCGGAGAGTAGTTTTGTTAATCACAAAATACCTTTTACAGTCACAATTATTGTGAAAATTAAATGGACGAAAATAGAAAACGAATCGAAGTATTTTGAAGGTGATAATTATCGGGACAGTGGGCAATTAACTATGGTGATTCATCAACGAAGCGCGGAATAATTCAATTAAGAGAGAACTTAGAGGTAAATTTATTTTTTCAAACACAGCCTCAAGGCTTCCGGGGCGTCAGAATCTCAGTGACAACAAATAAATGGTAATTTCACTCTGTTGAAATGATAACAAGGTTAATTAAAACAATTTCTCCAAAGGAAAATAATAATACAAAAAATTACTAGTTACCTGCGCATTTACATAATTTTTCTCATAAATAAATTTAAACGAACAAAATGGAGTTATATCTCATTATATGACAGTAAGTTTGATATTTGAAAGATCTATAGTTCATGATGGATATGCAGTTTTGTTCACTTGGATATTCCGTGTCGAAAAGTTCCAGCGTTCACCGTTTCAATGTTTTTGTCGCTTCAGATTAGCACAAACAGATTTCCTACGTTATAAGAAAAAGCTGAGCAAATTTAATAAATGTTTTGGTTCAAGATCGCATTGCTCATCAGTTTTGCAACTTCAGATATCAAACAACGACAAATGCCGAAGTGAATTATATTTACGCGATATACTGTAGTTGCTGCCTTGAAGGAAGATTTCGGACACTTGAAATAAACAAAGGTAAGTGGTAAGGCAAATTATTCAGTCGGTTAATTTTAATTATTATTTAATATTGGTGCGGTTTTAACTCAATGAATTGTGGCATTGACATGAATTTAAAGTATGTTGTTTCGGATCATTATTTTCGATAGATTAAAAATAATCAGTTCATTGATTAATAAATCTTTCAGTCTTTTCAACCAGTACGTCCAAAAAAAATATTAAACTCGTTACCCAAATAAAAATTTTGAAACCTAAATACGACCTTAATATTCAAATGATTGATTTTTAGTAAAGCATCGAAGTAATAGTGATTTGAGTACTCAACATAATATTTTAACGAATAATCGCTTTTTATTGTTGTCGACATGATTAAATTTTTCAGGCAAAAGCTTTTATTAAAGTAGCCTAAAAATACTTGGGTGACCACTATCTAAATCGCAATGCTTCTCTACAATCAAAAATATATATTTAGGAATATATCAGCCGTTCCAAAACACCCAGGGCAGTTTGCCACGAGGAAGAAGGTTTTGAGAGTTGTTATTTTAACCTTTACCTACCCGAAGGTAAAAATCACGTATCACCCTAAGGAGGTTACAAGGTTCCCGCAAATATCACATAATACTCCACGTCTGCCTCATACTGTCCGGGAATTCTTTATACTTATCATTTTAACCGGTCAAGGCCCAACTTCGCCCGGCAATCTATCGCGATGAATTCGGAACGTAATGCAAAAATGGTGAAAGAGAATACAAAATCGATCGCAAATCAAATACATATTATTATAGCCCCTTTCAGTAAAATGCACTTTTAATCCGTATCTTTTGCGGCGAGGATTCTTTTAAGGTAATAATCCGGGGAGAGTATTTTCGTTAGAATTGATTAGTATTAATAAATGTCTTAAAAATAGTAATGGGATTTTTTTGAATGAACATTCATTACCAAATACTTTTTATAGGAGTTATTATAGAGTACCTACCTATGTAATAATGGAGTAATTATAGATTACCTACATGATGTGAAAAACAATAGATATCGCACAAAAGACTCGTTTTAGGTAGGTATGTGTTTTGACCCTCTCCGGTGCGGGAGGGTTATATATAATATATTTATTTTAAATCGCTATCAGTTACCTTCTAGAAACTAGAGATCAGAAAAAGAACTCTGATTCGAAAAATTCAAATCGATATCTTTAAGTAACTAGATAAAAACCAAATTAAAATATGTCGATAAGTAAATACTTGAACGTTCTGGGGGAACGTTTTAAATGAAAATATGTTAATGTAGTCAAAAAAATTATATAAACAAACGCAATTAAATTTGGGGTGGAATGGAATGGAATGGGTGTCATTATATAGTTGTCGAAGGCACCTGTACTTTAATAAAACCAATTAAGTTAATTAACATTGTAAAATGAATCTTTATTGAATACATTGCCTTTGAGATCTTATTTTGACATGTTCGACAAGCGTCGCCAGAAGTTTGATACGAAAGTTAATTTCGAACCTAACTAAAGCTCACAAGAGTCTTCAAGTTTTCTTCTTCATGTGACATCTGCAAACAATAAATCGGCTGCAAAATACCATAAACTCATATGTTTTCTCGAGGCAGCAGGGGAAAATGTATCTTAAGAAGAGGAGCGAACGGCGGAATTTCTCTAGCAGCTGACAAAAACACATTAGGTCTTGCATATTTATGATACACCAGGAGTTGGCAGACAAAAAAGGGTCAAAGGGATGTAGGGTTGGAGGTCAGAGACGGTCAAAGTGTTCTTACAAGGCTTTTCTGAAGTTCCGCTAAAGCTTTTAAATATGGACAATACAAACTGGGAAATAATTCCATTTCTGTGCCAACAACTTGGGAAAAAAATAATAAATTTATTATATGACTCAACACATAAATTGGTCATTAGAATAAAATATCAGACTTGGTAAAGTTCGTTTTCCGCGGATTTCAGACAAACGTTCTTTTTGTATCGCAAAAATAACAAGGTGCTGATCTAATTCCCGTCGAAAATGTAGCATAAAAAACGTGTGAAAATATAATTCAGCGCGACAATTTGCCAAATATATTTTTCATCTTTGATCGAATACGAGCCAAGGTATAATGCAGAATTTCGCGACAAATTTCCATAATGAGCACGTATACCTACATTTCCAGGAAAAGGGCGAAAAGGAAGCGAGCATCAAACATTTAGACTACAGATGCAAATCACAAAGCAAGTCACAACATCTTGACACTATTATTATTCTCTGGGAACAAAAGAATAATTCAAATATACGAGACGGAGTCCATAATGAACCAGGGTTGGGTGGGAAGAAGAGGGGGGTTAAAAGCATAAACAGAATGAAAGAGGGGCTACTGAATAATGATATAGATTTGTCATGGCAATCAAAATGATGGGAATAACTAGAAATGGTAATAGTCATAAGGAACGCGGGAAATGACATATTCTTCTTCGTGTCCGACCCTCCCAGCCTCTCAGGCTAACAGTATTTTATGCGAAATAATTTGTCTCAGATAAAAGCCTGAATAAAGTGGGATGCCTTCGCAGGCTGTCATAAGGAGAGGAAACTGATGAATTGGGGGACTAATTTGTTACTTGTTCTCCCAAATCGAATGGGAGGTTTATCAAATTACGGAGATACGTTATTTGTTCGGCTTAAATTAATGAAAAAACGTGTCACGGAATATTGAAAACATCCTTTTGTCATATCCCCAAAACTGAAAAGATAAAAAGAGGGGAATAGGATAGTAACATTTTCACAATAGAACATCCCTTTATAAAGTATATTGTCAATATACTTAATATTCATTTTCATTTTACGGTATTAACTTCAGCCATAAATGAGAATTCGATCTATGAATATAATAGGTACATCTTCAATTCTTTCATTAATCAGTTTACGTTAAAAAAAACATCTCGCTACGGAAAAGTTTTCAGTAGAAAAAGCACCATAAATTGTAATTGGCAGAAAGAATACTAATTAGAAAATTTGATGAAGAAAAGCGCACAAATTGAATTTTTCATTAACATTCTTAATCATCTTTTCTAGTTAGTGAGAGCAGAGCGGCGCCAGTTATAATTTTAATAAACAAGGAGAGATTTTTACTTTTACTAACTATGGACATAAGACACAAGATTATTGCTCAGAGCAGAGGTACTAAAGCACCCTTCATTGAGGCATGTTAAGAGACAAAAATCAATGTGAGAGGGGAGGGAGTGAACCTTGATGAAGAGACTCATATCGTATCAATTAGGCAATACAAAAGTCTTTCTGCAGTGGATGGATTCACATTTAATTCACAATTAAGATTTGGTGAAAACATAATTTCAACTAATAAAATACTTACGTTTGCGTGCGAAAAAACTCAAGGAAAATATTTTTGTAAGCTAGGACTCCGAGGTCACTCACCTGTGAACAAAATAATTGTCAGTATTAGTTAATAAAACATAATAAATCAATACACAATTTAATACCAATACAAAAACTGAATGTCAGAATCAAATTCAAGAATCAAGACTCGGCGAATATACATGTCTCATAATGGAAATTACATTGTGAGATATTTCATACTCATTTTGGGTCAGAAATTACCGTTCGAGAGTTTTTTTTGCTTTAAAAACCCTAAAATACGGTGCGTTATCAATGTCGCCTTATCAAGTAACTGTGTGAAAGATTCCTTATGCGTTATTTGAACGCATCGCGCAAAAAACTTATTTAATATATATTTATATAAATATTCGAATTCACAACGTTCGAATTTTAAATGGAGCGCAGTTGTTTTCTGTCGTTTTTTAAAAATGATGCGTTATCAATGTCACTGTATCAGGTAACAGTGTGAAAGATCCCTTAAACGCTATTTGAACGCGTCGCGCAAAAAACTTATGCAAATTCGAATTCAATGCAACGTTGGAGTTGTAAATCGAGCGCAGTTGTTTTATGTCATTCTTTAAATCATAAATATATTTTTTTTAAATCATCTTAAAGAAATCCATACAGGTTCTTATCATTTTAAGAATCATGTTACGTATTATACTGAACATTGCAATGACTAAAAAAATCGACTTGTAATCTTTATATCTATGCATTTCCAAAAACAAACGATCATCGCTCGGAGACGTGCCTGCAAAGGCAAATGCAGGTAACGTATTGGCACTGTGCGACAATCGAATAAAGTTTATTGTATTGGCAGCAGAGTAAATATTGGAGTTAAGCAGGAATTTACGTGATTGTAAAGTGAGATTTATATAGCGGATTGCTTGCGAAGGCACGTCCGCCCGGGTAAAGGAAGCGAGGAAGGCCCTGGCAAACATCTACTCCACAGAACAGATAAAAACGACAAAATTGTGTTACAATTGTGCCCGAAGTAAGATCAATTTTGCACTTCGCCAAATGGCTAAAAACCATAAACCCCACTCCAATTGTCCTAATAATACCAGGTTCACTCGTCACGATGCTGTGCTGCATGCGGAGAGCGGAGAGCAGCGGGCACCTGTGATACTTGATTACTTTAACGCATGGGTAATATCCCTTTACTTCTCATGCCATACACTTCTGCCAAACCATAAAGATAAATTTCTTATTATTGCCAATTGCCGAACGACCTTGACTGTCAATAGTCTCACAGGGAAAGGTATTGGCTGTGAACATTGTGAAAAACAAATTCACAATGATCTCTTGCAATAGCTCTTCCAAGCTTGTATTAACCCAAAAAGAAAAATCGCGAAATTATTTATTAATATTAATCGCGTTTAAATTTATTACAGTTTTGGTAGCGGGTAGGTGGCGAACGGAGACGCACATAAGTAACAGAGCGAAAAGGAATGAAGTTTTGCTAGGGGGTAGTTGGCGAACGGAGACGCACATAAGTAACAGAGCGAAAAGGAATTAAGTTTTGCTAGGGGGTAGGTGGCGAACGGAGACGCACATAAGTAACAGAGCATAAGGGAATTAAGTTTTGGTAGCGGGTAGGTGGCGAACGGAGACGCACATAAGTAACAGAGCGAAAAGGAATTAAGTTTCGCTAGGGGGTAGGTGGCGAACGGAGACGCACATAAGTAACAGAGCGAAGAGGAATGAAGTTTTGCTAGGGGGTAGGTGGCGAACGGAGACGCACATAAATAACAGAGCGAAAAGGAATTAAGTTTTGCTAGGGGGTAGGTGGCGAACGGAGACGCACATAAGTAACAGAGCGAAAAGGAATTAAGTTTTGCTAGGGGGTAGGTGGCGAACGGAGACGCACATAAGTAACAGAGCGAAAAGGAATGAAGTTTTGCTAGGGGGTAGTTGGCGAACGGAGACGCACATAAGTAACAGAGCGAAAAGGAAATAAGTTTTGCTAGGGGGTAGGTGGCGAACGGAGACGCACATAAGTAACAGAGCATAAGGGAATTAAGTTTTGGTAGCGGGTAGGTGGCGAACGGAGACGCACATAAGTAACAGAGCGAAAAGGAATTAAGTTTCGCTAGGGGGTAGGTGGCGAACGGAGACGCACATAAGTAACAGAGCGAAAAGGAATGAAGTTTTGCTAGGGGGTAGGTGGCGAACGGAGACGCACATAAATAACAGAGCGAAAAGGAATTAAGTTTTGCTAGGGGGTAGGTGGCGAACGGAGACGCACATAAGTAACAGAGCGAAAAGGGATTAAGTTTTGCTAGGGGGTAGGTGGCGAACGGAGACGCACATAAGTAACAGAGCGAAAAGGAATGAAGTTTTGCTAGGGGGTAGTTGGCGAACGGAGACGCACATAAGTAACAGAGCGAAAAGGAATTAAGTTTTGCTAGGGGGTAGGTGGCGAACGGAGACGCACATAAATAACAGAGCGAAAAGGAATTAAGTTTTGCTAGGGGGTAGGTGGCGAACGGAGACGCACATAAGTAACAGAGCGAAAAGTAATTAAGTTTTGCTAGGGGGTAGGTGGCGAACGGAGACGCACATAAGTAACAGAGCGAAAAGGGATTAAGTTTTGCTAGGGGGTAGGTGGCGAACGGAGACGCACATAAATAACAGAGCGAAAAGGAATTAAGTTTTGCTAGGGGGTAGGTGGCGAACGGAGACGCACATAAGTAACAGAGCGAAAAGGGATTAAGTTTTGCTAGGGGGTAGGTGGCGAACGGAGACGCACATAAGTAACAGAGCGAAAAGGGATTAAGTTTTGCTAGGGGGTAGGTGGCGAACGGAGACGCACATAAGTAACAGAGCGAAAAGTAATTAAGTTTTGCTAGGGGGTAGGTGGCGAACGGAGACGCACATAAATAACAGAGCGAAAAGGAATTAAGTTTTGCTAGGGGGTAGGTGGCGAACGGAGACGCACATAAGTAACAGAGCGAAAAGGGATTAAGTTTTGCTAGGGGGTAGGTGGCGAACGGAGACGCACATAAGTAACAGAGCGAAAAGGGATTAAGTTTTGCTAGGGGGTAGGTGGCGAACGGAGACGCACATAAGTAACAGAGCGAAAAGTAATTAAGTTTTGCTAGGGGGTAGGTGGCGAACGGAGACGCACATAAGTAACAGAGCGAAAAGGGATTAAGTTTTGCTAGGGGGTAGGTGGCGAACGGAGACGCACATAAATAACAGAGCGAAAAGGAATTAAGTTTTGCTAGGGGGTAGGTGGCGAACGGAGACGCACATAAGTAACAGAGCGAAAAGGGATTAAGTTTTGCTAGGGGGTAGGTGGCGAACGGAGACGCACATAAGTAACAGAGCGAAAAGGGATTAAGTTTTGCTAGGGGGTAGGTGGCGAACGGAGACGCACATAAGTAACAGAGCGAAAAGTAATTAAGTTTTGCTAGGGGGTAGGTGGCGAACGGAGACGCACATAAGTAACAGAGCGAAAAGGGATTAAGTTTTGCTAGGGGGTAGGTGGCGAACGGAGACGCACATAAATAACAGAGCGAAAAGGAATTAAGTTTTGCTAGGGGGTAGGTGGCGAACGGAGACGCACATAAGTAACAGAGCGAAAAGGGATTAAGTTTTGCTAGGGGGTAGGTGGCGAACGGAGACGCACATAAGTAACAGAGCGAAAAGTAATTAAGTTTTGCTAGGGGGTAGGTGGCGAACGGAGACGCACATAAGTAACAGAGCGAAAAGGGATTAAGTTTTGCTAGGGGGTAGGTGGCGAACGGAGACGCACATAAATAACAGAGCGAAAAGGAATTAAGTTTTGCTAGGGGGTAGGTGGCGAACGGAGACGCACATAAGTAACAGAGCGAAAAGGGATTAAGTTTTGCTAGGGGGTAGGTGGCGAACGGAGACGCACATAAGTAACAGAGCGAAAAGTAATTAAGTTTTTCTAGGGGGTAGGTGGCGAACGGAGACGCACATAAATAACAGAGCGAAAAGGAATTAAGTTTTGCTAGGGGGTAGGTGGCGAACGGAGACGCACATAAGTAACAGAGCGAAAAGGGATTAAGTTTTGCTAGGGGGTAGGTGGCGAACGGAGACGCACATAAGTAACAGAGCGAAAAGTAATTAAGTTTTGCTAGGGGGTAGGTGGCGAACGGAGACGCACATAAGTAACAGAGCGAAAAGGGATTAAGTTTTGCTAGGAGGTAGGTGGCGAACGGAGACGCACATAAATAACAGAGCGAAAAGAAATTAAGTTTTGCTAGGGGGTAGGTGGCGAACGGAGACGCACATAAGTAACAGAGCGAAAAGGGATTAAGTTTTGCTAGGGGGTAGGTGGCGAACGGAGACGCACATAAGTAACAGAGCGAAAAGTAATTAAGTTTTGCTAGGGGGTAGGTGGCGAACGGAGACGCACATAAGTAACAGAGCGAAAAGGGATTAAGTTTTGCTAGGGGGTAGGTGGCGAACGGAGACGCACATAAATAACAGAGCGAAAAGGAATTAAGTTTTGCTAGGGGGTAGGTGGCGCACATAAGTAACAGAGCGAAAAGGGATTAAGTTTTGCTAGGGGGTAGGTGGCGAACGGAGACGCACATAAGTAACAGAGCGGAAATAAAATCGTATGCGGAAATAACAAGAAATGACAAAAATAATGTGGAACCACCAAACTGCAAAAAACATGAACCAATAGTCATTGTTAAGCCGAAAGATAAACAACAAAAAAATACAGTTACAAAGGATGAAATAAAACAAAATATAGATCCAGTTAATTTCGGTGTCACCGGAATAAGAAATTTTAAACAAGGAGCAGTAATCGTAGAATGCAAAAATACAGCTGCAACAAAGAAGATGGAGGAGCAAATAATCTCAAAGATGGGAGGAAAATATGTCGTGAATACACCTAAACCTAAGAATCCTAAACTAAAAATCATTGGTTTAACAGATAAATTCACTCCGGAAGAAATTGTATCGAAAATTAAAATGCAAAATGATTACCTCGAAACAATTGAATCAAAAATTGAAATAAAATTTATAAAAGAAGTCAAAACGAAACGAGGTGACGTTAACTACATCATTTTCACGGAAGTTGACGGAAAAACATACCATAGAATGTTACAAGAAGGCAGAGTAAATATTGGATGGGATAGATGTCGAGTATTCGACAACATTTCACTTTTAAAGTGTTACAAGTGCAATGGCTACATGCACAAATCACAAGATTGCAGAAATGAAAAAGCATGCACTCGTTGTTCCGGAACACATGACGACGACAATGAAAACTGTCAAAACGACATCCAATGCATTAACTGCAAGAAAATGAATGATCGACTAAAATTACAACTGCCAACTGACCATTTTGCTTGGAGTGATGAATGTTCTGTGCACATGAGAAAAATTGAAGCGGAAAAAAAGAAAATTGATTTTTTATGTCACTAAAGACCTGCTCTATGGTAAACAGTAACATAAAATTATCTTCGGACAACCAATCAGATAACGAAGAGAGTTTTTACATCCATAACATACAAAGTTCGCCTGCTCACCATGAAGAGTTATCCGCCAGAGCCGGAAAAACCATCAATATAATGCATCAAAATGTACAATGCATTCGAAATAAAATCTTAGAATTAGAAAATATTTTGTGTGAAAAAAATATCGACGTTTTTTGTGCTAGCGAACACTGGTTACAAAAGGGTGAAGCGACATCTATCAATTTTAAGGGCTATAAATTAGGTTCAATTTTTTGTCGACAGAGCCATATTCATGGAGGTGTCTGCATTTACCTAAACGAAAACATTGCTTTTACAGAACTAGAAAGTGTTAAACAAATAACGAAAGAATTTGTATTTGAATGTGTTGGTATTGAAATCCCAAAGCTTAAAATGATAATTTGTACAGTTTACTATAATGACTCTGATATAAATATTTTTTTTGAACAACTTGAACTATTATTAAACAAAATTTGCAAAAACAACAAAAAACAAATAATACTCTGCGGTGACTTAAATATTGATACAAGCTACAAGAACAAAAACGCAGATTCACTCAAAAACACACTAAAATCTCACAACATACGCTTGATTATTGATAAGCCTACTCGTATACAAGGAAATAAAAAAAGTATAATTGATCATATAGGTACAAATATATCAAAAAGCTCTTACACATGGGAAGTCACAGAATTAGCTGTATCAGATCATATGGCACAGTTAATGCACGTAAAAACAGAATATAATATAAACCAAACGTGGTATACAAAAAAACAATTATTTAACACAGAAAACACAAACATTTTTAACAATTACATATCGTGTATATGTTGGGAACCACTGAAATCCTTTGAATCCATTAATGACAGCTACGAATACTTCATTAATGAAATAAATAATGGTATGAAGCTTTGTTTCCCCTTTAAACAGTATAAATATCCCCAAAAACGCAAAATAAATTGGGTAACGACTGGTATTAAGATATCTATTAAACAAAAACGACATCTATACATGAAACAAAAAAACACAAATGACCTCACAATCATAAACAATTACAAACAATACAAAAAAATTCTCAGTAAAGTAAAACAGGTAGCTAAACGGAATTACAATAGTAAACGAATTCAAAACGCGCAAAATAAAACCAAAACATCGTGGAACATAATAAAAGAGAACTCAAATAATTCTAATTCTAAAATTAAACCAAAAATCTGTCTTAAAATAAATGATAACCTGGTATCAGAACCAAAAAACATTGCAAATGAATTTAACATTTTCTTTGCACCACCGCCACCACCACAAAATACATCTCTACATCCACAATCTGCCAAAACAGTCAAAAACAAACAGTTCCGATCATTCTTTATAACGCCTGTAAACAGGGAGGAAATTATTAAAATCATCGTAAAACTGAAAAATAAAAGCAGTGTCGGCACTGACAAAATCCCTATAAAAATTATAAAAGCATGTGCAGAAGCGTTAAGTTACCCGTTGGAAATATTAATTAACAAATCTTTTGAATCAGGAACCTTCCCAGAACAATTAAAACAATCTATTATTGTACCTTTGTATAAGAAGGGTCCTAAACAGGAAATCTCAAACTACAGACCGATATCCTTATTACCAAACTTTTCAAAAATATTTGAAAGAGCCATGTACAATCGCATTTATAACTTTCTCGAAAACTTTGAGATAATATGTCCACAACAATTTGGATTCCGTAAAGGCCGTTCAACAACACAGGCAGTTTTCAATTTTTTGAACAAAATTCTAGAAAATATTAATATTAGTAAAAAAACTGTAGGTATCTTTCTCGACCTCTCAAAAGCATTCGACAATGTTGATCATGAGCTTCTTCTAACTAAACTTGAACATGTGGGTATTAGAGGTCTAGCATTAAAATGGTTTGAATCGTACTTAAAAAATCGTCAGCAGAAAGTTCAAATTTCAAATATCAATGAAAAAATGGTCCATTACATGGTAGAATCCAAATGGAGAACAATAAACAAGGGTGTGCCACAAGGAAGCATTCTTGGGCCTCTACTCTTCCTTATCTATATAAACGAACTTCCAATAATTGCTGGCACAGAATGTTCAATGTTTGCTGATGACACCGCTTTGTTGTTTGAATGTAATGGAGACGTTGACGAATTTAACAAACAAGTTAACGAGACTTGCCAATTAATAGCAAACTGGCTGTTATCGCAACATCTATCACTCAACACAAACAAAACCCAAATTTTAAAATTTTGTCCAGTGCAAGCTACACCTATAAATATAAATGTAAACATTAATAATAATATTATCGAACCTTCCCAAACCTGTTCACTACTGGGAATGGAATTAGATATAAACATAAACTGGAAAGAACATGTCTCAAAAATTGTAGCAAAAATCAGTAGTTTTTCTTATGTTCTGGGTACCTTAAGAAAAATATTAAACACCGAATCAGTAATAGCCGCATACTATGGTTATGTATACTCAATAATAAAATACGGTATTATTTTTTGGGGAAACTCGGTAAACGCTAAAGATGTTTTCATCATACAAAAGAGATGCATAAGAAAAATTACAAACTCTGATCGTTTAGATTCATGTAGACCTATGTTTAAAAATCTGAAAATTCTGACAGTCACAGACATATATATATTGGAGTTATGCATGTTAGTGCGATCATCTACAGACAAGTTCCCACTAAAAAACTCAACACATAAATACGCTACAAGGCTCACAGAAAACTTACTAATACCAAAAGCAAACAAAACAATATTCCAAAAAGGACCATACTACATGGCCATTAAAGTATATAACAACCTTCCACATAACATTAAACAAATACAAGATACACACAAATTCAAATCGTTACTAAACACTTTCCTTGTTAATAAATGTCACTACACGTTGAGTGAATACCTCACGTAAATGAAACACCTATTTTTATTGGTATATATATTTGTATTTTTTTATTTTTACATTGGTATATTGTTATTTTATCTGTATAAACATTGTAATTAAATAAATGTGGTTAGCTGGAAGAAATGGGGTCTACCCATAAGCTATACCTTTTGTAATTTTAATTTTACAATAAATAATTTTTGATTTTGATTTTGATTTTGAAAAAGAGCGAAAAGTAATTAAGTTTTGCTAGGGGGTAGGTGGCGAACGGAGACGCACATAAATAACAGAGCGAAAAGGAATTAAGTTTTGCTAGGGGGTAGGTGGCGAACGGAGACGCACATAAGTAACAGAGCGAAAAGGGATTAAGTTTTGCTAGGGGGTAGGTGGCGAACGGAGACGCACATAAGTAACAGAGCGAAAAGTAATTAAGTTTTGCTAGGGGGTAGGTGGCGAACGGAGACGCACATAAGTAACAGAGCGAAAAGGGATTAAGTTTTGCTAGGGGGTAGGTGGCGAACGGAGACGCACATAAGTAACAGAGCGAAAAGTAATTAAGTTTTGCTAGGGGGTAGGTGGCGAACGGAGACGCACATAAGTAACAGAGCGAAAAGGGATTAAGTTTTGCTAGGGGGTAGGTGGCGAACGGAGACGCACATAAGTAACAGAGCGAAAAGTAATTAAGTTTTGCTAGGGGGTAGGTGGCGAACGGAGACGCACATAAATAACAGAGCGAAAAGGAATTAAGTTTTGCTAGGGGGTAGGTGGCGAACGGAGACGCACATAAGTAACAGAGCGAAAAGGGATTAAGTTTTGCTAGGGGGTAGGTGGCGAACGGAGACGCACATAAGTAACAGAGCGAAAAGTAATTAAGTTTTGCTAGGGGGTAGGTGGCGAACGGAGACGCACATAAGTAACAGAGCATAAGGGAATTAAGTTTTGGTAGCGGGTAGATGGCGAACGGAGCATTACAGTATCCACCATCTGCCCTGTACACGATGTAATGCTGTCCGAAACGTTGGCTAGAGAAGGAGGAAGTGAAACACGGCATTATACCCCGAAAATAAATTACTATAAAATAAACGAAATTCTTGCGTAATCATAAAGGAAAATACGGATATCTTGACGGAAATACTTTGCCGCCAAGAAATTGTCTTATAAACTTGTTCGTTTAGCAGAGTCTTGTGTTTCTCCAGGTTAAAGTTATCTATTCGTCCAAAATATCCTATGACACGTTGTAGATAGATAGTCCCCTAGTTCTTCCAGAATGGATAGATTCCTTACTTATGGAGAAATGAATAAAATATTTTCAATATTGTAAATAATATAATAATAAATAATAAAATAAATAACAGATAGCCAATTTCACCGGCCTAGGATTAAAAACTTTGTGTGTAAATTGACGACAGCCAAGCCTTTAAAATTGGTGTTGATTTCACTTCTAGGGATCTTGTTCAGTGAACCCAGCGCTGTCAGTTCGTCTATACGAGTACAACACGAAGCGACGCGCGACGGTGGGCTATTATATTCCATGTTCCTAGTTCGTTGTTGCCGCCGAGTTTTGCCAGATGTTTAACTTTGCACAGAAGCAGAGATGCTGAGTGCGGTGTAAGATTTTGATATCGCTCTGCGATGATTGTTATCCCCCACCACGAGAAAGAAAAATAGATATCAATTAATAACTTAAATTAAATAAAAAATTATATTAATTATTATTTTTTTGATAAATTAATGTTTTTAAGACAAGATTTTATTTATGCATAGCACAAAGGATAACAATTATTGCTTATAAAAAAAAAAAAATTATATGGTTTATTTTTAATCTTATTTTTACCACAAATTTGTAGCTCATGACGGAAATGACTTTGCGAGCTAAAAACAGTCCAGCAGACCTAGAAATTCTATAGAAAAAAATCGAAGAATCCAAAGCTCACCGTTCGAGGTTTTTATTGTTTTAGAAGAATTTCTGCTTTAGAGTTATTTTCCGGCGAGTCTTTTTGTTCCATTGACTTGCGCGACGATGTTCAACCCCTCTACACGTTCAAACCATAGTTATCATTTCTATTAGATTCAATAACTTTACATATTTTAAAATATTATTTGATAATGTGAGCCTCACTGGGAGCTTTACCCGTGCTGGGGCCTCCATTTTACAATTTAATAATTTATCTACACTACATATATAAATAAAAATGTTTATTTTCATTTGTTCGTAATATCTTAAATCTCCGAAAGTTCTTCGCTGGTAATTTCAAAGATTGTTCTTATTTGTGCCTGGAGTGTTTAGAGAAAGGGTTTTAATGGTAGGAGAAGTCGGGGGCGTCCGAGGAATACTTAACTCAGTACCGGAATGAGATACAGAATTAAAGTTGATTTAATGTATTTTTATAACAGTAACATTGTGGTGAATGGTGGTACTAATTCGGAGATGCCCGAAAAACACATTGATAATAGTGAAGCATTTCGGAGTCTGCTATTACTCAATAAAAACAATAAAATAAAATAAAACTGAGATGAAATAAAATAATTGTAATATTTAATTATTGCAGACCATTTTTTTTATTTTTTATGTGACACCTCACAAGAGCGTCCCTGCCTGTGCAGTGTACAGACAGGGGAACTGTGTCACCACCCGGTTGGGCGGCGTTGTGAGGCGGAATAAGGTAGGGGCTGTAAATATATATACTAGCGATTCTAGCCCTAAAATTAGCTCTGCCGGAGAGCAGCGCCCCGGTAAGGTGTATCGAGTCTCCAATCCAGGCCGCTCGCAATCGCCGTCGAAAGTACATACATTGGTCGACATTTTTATTCTTGAGTATCGTCGAAGGTACATACTTACATACGCAAACGTCAAAAGTCATTCCAGTCGAACAACGAGTGGGTAGAACCATGTAATACACTTCACTGCTATTCATCAGGGTTGGTATCAAAACTACATTGCGAAATGCTAGTCCTTGCGAATGGATTTGATCTCATAAACCATTTTGAGTTTAAGACGTAATATTGATGCGGTTATTGAAAAAAAATTTAACAGAGAAAAAAGATAAATAACACAACGGAGGGTATATTATGATGCCGGGGGACTAGAAGCCCCGAGAGGTTTCAATATTACGTAATAAAGTACCCAACTTATCAATCCATTGTAAACAGAAAATCGAGAATGATTTATCCGGAGCGTCCTCGATACATCATGGGTATGGTACGAGTAGCTTGTCAAAATACTGAATATAAACAAACTTAAATAATATTCAACAAACTAGGTCAGGAAGAAAGAAATCAAAATGTTGATAGAGTAAAAAAACTTTGTATAAAATTGGTTAACGTTAAACAAACTATAACACAGATTTAATATTTCGGAAAGTGTTTAAACTGAGATGTGATTTGAGGTTTTTATGGCAAAAAATAACATCGTGATTTATTTTGAAGATATTAATATTTATATTATAGGTACTAGTGGATCCCCGAAATGTTTCGCTATTGCTATTGTCTTTCTTTAGCACCTTCGACTTCTTCACCATTCACAACTGTATACCACAATGTTTTTGTTAAAAAAACTATATTACATCGACTATTACGGTGCAGAGAGATATTGCGTCAAGAATTCATCGGACGTCCCGGACTTCTTAAACACTCCTGGCAGTAATAAAAATAAACTTAGAAATTTTCAGCGATATCTTTCGACTACTTTTCGAGTTTTGCGAGCACAAATATCCGCAGGCTGAATTTTGATATATTAAGATTGGAAATTAGTTAAAATTTACCGAATAATTTAATTCAACCATTTGGAATATATTTTATAATATAAGACGTTGTCCTGCCACAGACTGCTTTCTGTGTAATTAGTTAAAATTTGGGGTTGTATGTATTTTTTGACGTGAAATCTGAAGTAAAAATTTCGGTGAAAAACATTTTTTGTGCGTCCAAAATTATCCTATATTGTAACATATTTGCCAATGGATGGGTGATGAAAGGATTAATTGTATAAATTAATGATGGATCTTACGATTGTGACATTAATTGGTAATTACCAAATACAATAATCTAGTTATCTACGCACACGCACTGAACGCGTTCAAGATGGCACCAAACATACACATTCCGAAATTTCATTGAAATCGACTGTGCGCTTTCGGAGATTAGCGTTTACGAACACAGTGACATGTGATTTTTATAATTTAAGATTATGCCTTATTGCCCCTCTCCTTTTTTGCCAACATTTCGGGTAGCTTTGAGGCGTCCATCGTCAGAGCAAATGTGTAGATTGTAGTGAAGTGGGTGTTTTGATTGTAGTGTAGAAGTGATACCGCGTTGCCCGCACCAATTTTCCTAGGGCCGTAGGGAGTATAATAGTTAGTTGAATTAATTTAGTTTTCAGCGTTTAGTTTTGGTGTAGCCTTCAAGTACCAGATACCAAGAATTATTTAGCTAAGTCCCATTGTCTTTATTAATATTAATGGAGATTTAGTGGATTTCAATTGCATCCGTAACAAGGCGTGCTCGAAGCCTATTGGGTTTTCCCAGGACTTCAAGAACAAATCCAATGTAATGGCAATAATTGCCGATTTGTCAAGATGGCTGAGTTTGCACACTCGGAAGTGTTGTGATCTTTTTGTCTCCTTACTATCCATTCTGTCCATCATATGTACACCTTGTCCTATTCGGAGTTTATGAACTCCGTATGTCTCAAGAGGAAAATTGGTTTTTACATTCTTAATTCTTTCTATCATCACTGTGCTGATAGTTCTCTCCATAATATTGTGATTAAAGGATAAGAAAGCACATCGTTTTGATTCGTATTCAATGTTGTCTTCGTTTGGCGTAGATTGCTTTAACGGATTTACGTTTCAATTATTTTTGCACCCAAATACGAGTATATATTTTTAAAAGAGTAAAATATTCCCTGTTTACCTATAACCGTACCATATTTTGAAAACGCTATTACCATCATTATAAACCGAAGATGTTGTTTGTGGAATGGTGGAGGAAATAACCATCAGCGGAGCTGAGCCCTGACGCATTTGACAACTTGCGTCTTGGTCGTTAAAAATTAATAAAATTAATATAAAAAACGCAACATTTAAATAATAACCACAGTTGGTACATTGAACGCCCTTAAAAGGTTTCTAATTGAGGTACCTATCTACCGATAAGATAGGCATTAAAAATATTTCGAAACAGAGCTGGGTAACATCTTCAAAGGAACCATCCTGCCATATCTCATTTAATTAATTATTTATATTCTTCATAAAACGGCATGGACCAACATATTACGGAAAAGATTATATATTTGAGGTACATGTAAGTATTTTAAAAAAAAAATTTTTAGTACAATATATTTTTACATTTCAAACTTATCCAGTAATGTTGGCCTCACTGGGTGGTAGTATGGAGTGCTGAGTATAGAAGGTCATGGGGGCAGTTTTACTATTGTGACATGTGTCAGAAGATAGTTGCTGAACTGTCTGTAAGTGACGTTGAAAATGTCGATGGTCAATGCAGTTGAGTCGCTCTGTTGATTGGCGCGAGGACTGCTGATAAGCAGGAGTCCTCGCTTTCCGAGTATTCAAAAGTGCATGGGATCTCCCACGAGGCGTTGTTAGGAGCATATAAGTTAACCTCTAACATAGTATTACATACATTTCTTCCTAAAAAGTTGTCTTAATAAAACAAGCCCACTTATGTAAAAAAAAAAGTTGTATAAAAAACACGAATGGCCAAAAACGTTATGTTGGGCATTACTTTGTAGACATTTTAAAGTTTTCTTTACAAGTTAACGTAGGTGTTTTATCTTGAGAGTTCCCTGGAAATTCGAAAGACAAACTCCGTTTCTGAAATTAGGTCGTTTATGAAAATAATCAAAAAAAGAGTGGCAGCGCTCCAACGCTCTTTGAGGACTTCGCTAAAGAAAATGTCAATACTTAACACATCTTCAAACGTTTTTAAAATGGAACATTAGCTGAAATTATTAGAAGACGTCAAACAAAGGAATTATTATACAAGCTTAGAGAAGTTAAGATAAAAGAAGCTGATAACTAAGTAAACCTTTTGAGCAGTGTACAACTAAAGAATGACTGTTTTGAAGTGAACAATGATAAGCATTAATAATGATAATAGTTTAAGTCCATTGAATGTAAATATGTAAAAACGTTGAACGTAATCAATAGCAGTTTCATGTAGATTTTCCATCTCCATTTATTTCCTCACACCCAACTGTTTCTTGTTTAATACACGTTTCAATAACAAAACTAAAGTTAACCTTAACTAAAAAGCGTCGACAGACTTTGTCCCCTGTTTTTGCGTCGTGTGATATAAATCATTTCCTTTTTACTTAAATGGACGCTCCTTGCATGTTAATTGATGGAAATGTTCCTAAAGCTTCCATAAGAACTGATACACATACAAAAACCAAAGCTAAAATCTGCCAAATTGTCAAAAAATCTTACTCAAATTACGAGGCTGAAAATGTGTCAATTTGAAATACAAAGAACTCTTTCAGTAAATTGATTACTTCAGCAAATTTCTTAAGTCAAGACATGAAAATCATCTCCTGATTTCATATCCAGGCGCCAACAAAATATAACACTTAGTCAAAAGTGTCTTAACATGTTTTGTTCCGAATCAAGGATTCAATAGAAAAGAGATCCTTTGTGATACACTACCGTATTTATGAACTGTTTCCAAGCAGGGACATGGAAAATATCTCCTGAAAAGTTCAAGATATGAAAATAAACCAAGTTTTCAAACGAGAAAAGCATTCGTAGGAATAAAAACGCATGATTCTATATTATAAGAAGGTGCTTTTTTACTAGGTGGCGAAAATAAGTACAGTTTCCCGGTGGGGTCGGGGAAAACATCTCGTCGCTCGCATGTCCCCCTGGCATGCTCGGTCCACTCAGTATTGCCGTGTCCGTCCCCGAGTGAACACAACAGCGATTTTCCCGCGACAAATTATTCTGACAGTTACCCCCCGCGTGTTCTAAATTAAAAAAAAAATATATTTGGAATACGGATTGTGTGTGACTGGGATTTTCTTTTGACAGACAGGTATGCATTCATTTTATATGATTATGTTATGATTAAGAATAATTTAATGATAAACGTCATTAATTATATCTTCAAGATAAATTTCCTGTAAGAATTAAACATAAATATGCATTTTCGTATGCAATAAATTTCACAAAACCGATTTGATTGATTTAATTCAAACCTTTTTTTTAATTTATAAAAATTAAATAGATGTTTAATGCAAAATTTATTTCCAAAAACTTATGTGAGAATTTAAGAAAATTTCATCCTTCGAGAAAAAACTCTTTAATTAATAAAACAAATTCAGAACCAAGGCTATGTTAAAGTTGCGAGTTTTAATTAAACAAATATATTTAGTTCTAAGAGTTTCTACTTCAAATTTTGCTAAACATTTAACTTTTTTAATGTTTGATTGAGGGGAATCCATTTCGTAGGCAAGAAAAAAGTATTTTCGTATTCGACCGAGTCACAACTCTTCTGTTGTCTTACAAAGGAAGGGGCTTAATCTCGGATAATAAATCATAATAAAACGTCTACGGAAAGAAGCGACTTTTCAAACGGATACGAAACATCCCCTATTTTAAGTCGTAAAGTTTTCTTCATACATTTTCCAAGCAGAAACAATAATCGGGCCACGTGACAAACTGCCTAACTTTTCCGATGAACGATAGGGGAAGGGTAGCTGAAATACAACCCCCGACCACTCGAAATGTTAAACATGGCTAAAAATATCTACTTTTCCCCGTCGTTAAACACCCTTATTTTGAAGATATCTGATACCTGCCTTACGTTCTTTCAAAAGCCACTTGACTGCAGAAATACTTCTCTTTCAAATTATCCAAAAACAAACTGATTTTGGTTGTAGGCATTTTTTTTGTTGGAACCCAATAAAATTCCTTTGATCTTGCACATTCCTTATCGCAAAGGAAAACAGACAGTATGAAAATAAAACAAGGGTTCTATCAAAATTAAAATAACTCTCAAAAATGAACATTCTTCTTTCTCCATCATTTATTAAGTTCCCATAGGGAGAGTTTGATGTGTGAGTGGGATACAGAATACATACGAAAAACGCTTTTACTCTCTCTTCTGCGTACCCACACGTTATTCCGGTAATCACGAACAATACAGAAAACTAGTGAAGAGCTTTTTGCGCTATAATCTGGAAGACACATGGGTTAACTTAACGTTAGTAGGTACTGTTAACACATTCAAGGCAAAACATGCTATTAAAACGAACATCCGCTTCTTACAACAATGCGATTTTTAACGTGAAATTCTGCAAAAACTATGTAGGTTCTTCACTCATTTGTTATGGAATATCGCCGGCGATAATGGTGCTTCCGGCATGGGAGCTACTTTCCTTGCAATATTATATTCTGGGTAGGGAGGGGGGATGCTAAGGAAAATAAACTTCCCGCTTTGGGAAAATTCACTTTGAAGGCATCGCTTTAGGTAAAGGGAAGGGTTTTTAAAGCTTGCCAACTTGTAATATACAAATTGCACTGCAAGGAGCTATCAAGATTCTTCAAAATACTAATTATACCGTTTAAAGTTCCGTACAAGCTACAAGCAAATCGTTTTGAATAGGACACTTTCCAATGTATTCGTGAACACCGATACTATTAATTAGTTTGGAACTTCAATAAAATTACCATACACCCGAGTTCACCAAAAGCTCACATTTGCATAGCTTTATTGAGGCTTTTCTGAAAAGTTTGTCTAGTACCCAAAGAAATTTTGTTTACAGTTTTTATGAAGACGGATCCTTACATCCCTTGGTTTAAGAGTCATTTTTAAATGTTTATCAGAGGTCTGAAGTTGATTGAAATGTTTATCATAACCAGCCATTTATTTTAATTTCGCTCACTTGTTCCTACCTAGAAATCAGTTAACGAGTGATAAAACGTGATGTCATTCGATGGCATCTTTGCCAAGTCATAATATTTAGAGAAAAGCAAACACCTACTGCAATTCACGAACAAATAGTTAAGATCAAATAAAATTTAAAAAAACAACAAGTACTAAATACGGGTTTATTTGATTCAACGTGGATAAGTTTTTCATTCTCTTTCAAACATATTTAATTAATTTCATAATCAAGAAAGATAGAACAAGAAACATTTTCACGTTAAAACCTTGAAATCTTAGGATAAGCTGGTAATTAATTGCAAGTTTTTCGCTACAATTGACCCTCACACAATAGGTAGGTACTTGATAAAAGTTGATAAAATTTTGAAATTATTTAAGATTATCACAAAAATAAGAACGTCATAATACGTGCAGTAACTGAGATGAAACAAATGACACGATTTAATGGAAATAAGTTACCTTGATCTACTTACTCTGTAACGAGTCTTCTTTTGACGAGATTCGGAAACATTTGAGTCAAGGAATTCAATTAATAAACTTGAAGGTTTAAAACTGGAAATCATTTTCAATTTTTCGAAATGTGTAAAAAAAAATAAAAAACAAGAAGAACAATGTGATCTCAAGAGCTACTTTATGTATATTTATCTATTTTACAAAACAAAAAGGTTATCTTTCAATTTTCTACGTGACTTATTCTAGAATTCGCGTCTCCTATTTTCCATTATGTATTGTGTTTCTTTTTTTTCCTTTATCAACACTGTCGAGGAAAAGAGAAATCAATTTAATCCGTCCGGGATAGATATAGATTATTTGTTTTCGTCACGCGAAGTTTAAGATCTATAACCCGCAGTACCTGCAAGCTGCGCCCTGGACAAATCATATAATGCATATTTAATAGATACGTTATATTATGTGACTTTCCTTTGAATTATTTCCCACGACTGGAGGAAAATAAATATGTTCTTAGAAAAGCAATTTGCGGTAAGTAATGTTACGTACCTACCCATAAGAAGTAAAACTCACTTTGTATCAATCACCTTTAAAATAATAAAAAGAACCTACACTAACACGGCTAGGAAGGAGCAACGCACAGGAGACTTAACTACCCATTTGGGGACTAGGGGGAATGTTGTTAAGTTTAAAATTTATTTACTTGGACACTACACTTTACTACAAGTTAAATGGCTTTAAATTAAATTACACATAGTTAATATACCTATTACGGATCTTCAAAATGTCTTGTTAATTTTGTAAGTGTGAGTATAACGATAAGAGTGGAGGAGTTTTTTTAAATATTTTTTTTTGTTTTGTTTAAATCAATAAAAACACGAAGCTCACGAATTGCAACGGAATATTAATAAAAGTTTTGAAAATTAATTGCAAATAGTTTTAAAAAAAATTACCGTGCCAAAAATTTTTATAAATTAGTTTAATACATTTGAAAAGAATCATGAAAATTTCCAGGTTCAGCAATTTTTCGTAATGGGTAATGTAGTGATTGTGTGAGTGATCGGTGAGTTATTTGCTGCATTGGTGTTGTTGGCTTTTACGTGAAAAGCCTAGTATGCCTTGTACGCCTCATTAGAACATTTAAACTAATGACAGATAACAATAGATCTGAAAATGTACGACTTTTTTGTAAAATCAACATATTATTTGTAGTTTTTTTCTATTTTTTGAGTAATCATTAGTATTTCTAGAGTCTTAGCACTTTTGAAAACTTTACTTATTCTTAAGAGAAAACCTAGCATCTTGAAAGATTTTGGCAAAATTTGTTCGATATGCTTATCAAAAATTGATTTACTGTCTAAGTAGACATATATTGTAGAAGTTTATTTTTCAAGTTGGAATGATGGATAATTTTATTTTTATTTCTGGTGTTTTAATTGTAGAATAAGTTGGGGAATACATAGCAAGTAAACCAAATAATTGAAGACAAGACCGAGTGGTTTGGCGGTCCATCCTCTCTTTCTAGTCTTGCGGGGAAAATGCGAGATGGTTAGTTATTTACTTACTTACTTACTTACGTTACTGATCTGCCTATTAAGTTCTGACCTCGAAATTGGCTAAAACCATTTCGAGTACCTACCCAACGTCTGGTGTTTCATAATGTTTCATCTGAAAGTATTAATTGGTTTTAAAATGTAAAAATGAATATGATAAAACGCACGCCGGGTGCGAACCCGCGAGATCAGGGAAAGAAGCGAAAGAACTCACCGCTCAGTCACAAACCATCTTGCCAGTAGTTTGATAGGTATTACGGAAATGGAGAAATCTGACGTAGAGAATATCGGGAAATTAATTTAAAACCTAATTACTAGCCACCCAAGATGTTTTATTTCAAATTGATTTCCTTGTTTACGTCATAATTAATAAGTACCGAATGAATTGCCGAAGCCATATAATACTGCAGCGAACGAAATGAACAAACGAAAATTGGCATTTCCACCCCACCAATGATTACGGGGAGTTCGTACGAATTAATTGATTTACCGACCAATTTCCATTTTGCCAAGCCACCGTGTGAATTCGAATGCAGCCGGGATGGATTCAAGTTTTAATTAAAACCAAACAAATAACACGACAAAGGAGAATTGAGTATTCAATACGCCACCGAAACTGATACTGGTGATGACATAAATATATTATTTCACTAACTGTTGGGATACTGCTCTGTACTTACTGTTAAAACTAATGTAAAATATCTAGGTGTAATTATAGATAGTAACATAAAGTGGAAATTACAAATCAATGCAATAGTAGAAAGATTAAGAAAATTATTGTACATTTTTCTTAGAATACGAAACATACTAAATTTTAAATTATTAAGAACCATATATTTTTCACTAATTCAATCAGTATTACAATACGGAATTGTTGGTTGGGGTGGAGCATTCAAAACTTCTCTCTTACCTTTAGAAATCATCCAAAGAATATTAGTAAAAATAATTTTGAAAAAACCGTATGATTACCCCACAATTAGATTATTTCAAGAATTTAAAGTCCCTTCACTTCATATTATTTATAAAAAAATAACTCTTTTTCAAATACATAAAGATTGTTTCAACATTGACAACTTAATAACTTTTTCGAACAGCAATAGACAAAGTATTCTTGGCTCTATAACTATCCCGCGCTGTAACACCACCACAGCCCAACAATTTTATAAATATTTTGGTGTCAAATGGTTTAACCAATTACCTCTTAACTTAAGATTGGAAATGAATTATAAAAAATTCAAAAGCTCAATAAAAGCACTATATCAATAGCATATTAAAATCGTTTATACTTAAAAAGACAATATAATCTCTCAATTATTATTATATTGAAATCCTTTTCTCTTATTTCTTATTCTTATCTCTTTCTTTCTTTTACATCCTTTTCTCTTTTCTATTTGATAAAATTTTGTTACATATAAAATTTTTATTTTGTTATATTAAAAAATAAAAATTCTTTTCATTATCATTACACTCTCTGAAAAAATATGTTAAATTACTATTTACACGCGTTTCTCCGCCTTTTTAACACGAGCATTTGCTCTAAAAAAAGGTGTATCACGATGTACTGTAATAAAAAGAAAATAATCTTAATGTAATGTAATAACATGTAATTGTAAATTTAATATTAAATAAAAATTAAATATTATAAAAAAAAAAAAATTCACACCAAGATTGTTTATAACTGTGGAATCAATTCAGTACATAGTTACTAAACGAGCTACAAATTGTGAAACTACGACATGGCAATAATTTCATAATTTAAAAAATTATTAAATAAGTTAAGTTTTATAAAATCATGTTACCTGTATCTTTTTATTTTAAACTTGTTTGTATTGTAGTTTGTCGATTGTTATTTTGTTTGGTGTTTTCACTTATATATTTGATGTCCGTTTCACGCATAGAAGTTTTGACATGTTCTGCAAATGGACAAAAAAGAGAATGTATGACGAGTAAGTGATTGACGATATGGCATAATCAAATACTCGAGTCGGGTTATGTAAAGAGTAAAGAGTGTGTTCAACAGAAGAGTATGATATAAAATGAAGTAAGAAGGTGTTATATGGCGGTATATCCGCTTTGCCTACTCTGCGGTGAAATTGCGTGACAGTTCGTAGTCTGAATTACATGAATTTGGTGTTTGTCGTTGTAATTGTTTACAATGTCCTTTACCAAGATTTGGCTAAAAATTATTTATTACTTTAAACTAGCGTAGATCCGTGAAAATATCACGGGATATTATAATTGCGGGACTTGTGAAGCTGAAAGTAATTTTTTTATAAAATATTTACCTCAGTATTACATTTTACATTGCCTGTCAAAAACAAATGTTGCCAATTTTCTTTATAATAAAATTAGCTGTCAAAAATTTAACCAATAAAAATTCATTTTTAAACATAGAAATATTAACAAAATTAAAATAAATTTCTAACCATAGGTAGGTACCTACATTATCGCTAGTCTGAATTCACAAGATCCAATTTAGAAAATTTCAAAGGAAATTTGAGTTACGAGTTATGAGTTATTACGCAGGAATGTTTTACGCCACGCACAAAATCACAGTCACAGAAATTATTATTTTAAATGGGATTTATTTTTAAACACGCTTTATTTTTGAGGCAGCCAAATAATTTCGAAGAGCGATTATCGATAAGGCCAAAATTTGTCCGGAATTTAAATTCTGACCGAAGTTATGACGTTATGATAATCTACTCGACCCTTTCCTTGAAACCTTTCGATAGGCTGAAAAAAACCCTCCAACAGACAACAACTCAACAGCTCTTAAAGGAAAAACAATTTTATATGAAGGATTCGTAGTTATTTTACGTGGATTCAATGTGTGGCCAATGATACACAAGGGATAGATTTTAAAGGAAATAAACTATCAACATTTCACTCAGAAAATAAAGAATATCTCATTTTTTATCAACAAAAACATATTATAATTATTCAAAGTGCAAGAAATCATTATTTTACTGAGCATTTATACGGCATTAAATTGGATATGCTGATTGTATTTTAAGCGCCCTTAAAATAGAGTATTTCACAAAAATCAATAAATTGTTATTTTCTAAGCCAAATGATAATTAGTTATGTCAGAAAATTATTACCGTACACAAGAAGAAAAAGCACAGTAAAAAAATATTTATTTTGAGAAACTATTTTCAATAAAATTTTTGATACATTTTATTGAAAATAAATAGATATTTGATAATTTCATTCGAATTGGTGCTATTGTACACTATAACAATAGCGTATATATCCTATTGTATACTGTAACGATAGCGTATATATCCTATTGTATACTGTAACGATAGCGTATAGATCCTATTGTATACTGTAACAATAGCGTATAGATTATATTGTATACTATAACAATAGCGTATATAATATATATGCTATTGTTGTTGATATTATCAAAGAAAAACCACATTAATGTGGTAACCGTACCAAGGATAGGCACGTACTTTGAATTATTAACTTAAAACAAAGAAATGTGCCATTTTAATTCTGTGCTGAAATCGTAATGGAGAGTGGGTTTTAATACGTGCTCGAATTGTACAGTGATCATCACAGACAATCAATTATTGCCACCACATGAGGGGGTGGAGGCACTTATGATCTCCCGGCCGCGATAAGGGTTAAATGATGTGTAGAAATCAGAATGAAAAAAAATACATTGTATTTACAGTAATTACTTAACACGCACATCACTAATTTTACTCGTGCACTGAAAATAAATTTGGATGAGATTTGTTACTCTCTATTTGATATGAAAACAAACTGTTATCAGCAATTTACATAAGACTCTTCGACTCCAAGCTCCCAAAAATTGATTGAACGTTCAATAATGCATGGTAGATACTTTCAGTATAGCCCTGGTAAAAGTCTACCATTTAGAATCGAAACGTTGCTTGAAATTACTCCAGTCATGTTTGGTGACCAGACCTGAACAGCCAGTAACATCCCCAATTTCCTCTACCTTCCCCTCCCCACTACCTTCAGCCCCACAACATACCCCAATACATTGGGGATGCTACAGTCTCACTGGCTACAGACGGTTGGGAGCATTTGGGAGCCTTGTGCGTTTCTTATATAAAAAATGGTTTGGCGAAATTTAATCAATTACACTAAAAGTTAGGGAAAATTGACCCTACTTAGGTCACACGAGAAACGCCCACGACACATTTCAGTCGGTTTGTCCAGTAAGTAGTGTTACATACGATTATATTAGTTGTCGATGTTATTGTGTGCAAAAAAATAACAGAACCAATCGTAAACACCGGCGACTTTATATATAACATTCAAAGGAAAAAGGCAATTTTCATAACAAAGTATGTTTTTCAATAAGCATTCAAATATTTTTCCTCACTTCAAAATATCTTGAAATAAAATTTCAAACAACGTCAGCAAAAAAAAAACATTTTACTAAAATAACATCCATACATACATACATGCATGTATGGGTGCTCATATTAAATAATATATTCTCGCACAAAGAATAATGTGTTCTTTATCTTCCAAAGAAACCTGTCGATATGGCATCCATCAAACGCAGGAAACTCCAACAAAAACACATTTTCCCTACAATTTAATCTAGCTATTCTCCCAAGTGTAAGATTATCAATATAAATTTGTTTGTTTTCTGACGTGGCCAACTATCTATCTATCTTGATCCTTGGTAAATTCACTTCGCCCCTGTGGGAGCCTTCCCAAACTTTGTTATATACGTCTGCGGGTTTTCTCAGGTTTTCACATTGGAAATTTACACACGACTGCATATCAATACACGAAGGAATCGACGGGGCATTTAGGACTATGTGTTCATTTTCTTCTGAAGCAGCCGCACTCAAAAGTTCTCACCTGAAATCTCGAAAGCTGAAGGCTACTTATATATTTTATGTTTTAGTGTGTCTAAGAGTAACAATACAAGCAATACAAATATAAAAATCTAAAATCTAAGTGGGTTTGTATTGCTTCGGGAGTCTTTGTTCCGTAGGAAAGTCACAAATAGTCATGGGTATTTAAGACTGATTTGTATTAGAGCAGAAACAAATGTCAAACTGTCAACAAATTTGGAATGATTTTTTTTCCAGAATTATTTTTTCAAAACAAGTAATTTTAGCTAGCAACTTTTTTTACATCATAAGTTATGGAGCACTGAAATATGTAGCTATTTAACTGCTAAAATATAAGATAAGATGCCACAATTCATATAGTAATGTGCAAAGTCTCAAGTCGGATATCAATTAATAAAGTAATGTGCAACAGTATCACGTCAAATATCTAGGCTTTCTGAATTTTCAAAAAGAAATTATCACAGGCTATTTTGAAAACATAATGCTCAACGATCTGAACTAACGCTTTTTCTTCGTAGGAAATGAAAGGAAACTGACACATTCATGGGAAATGCGAAGAAGTTACCTTTTAATAATTTTAAAATAGAAACAGAAATTATTTCTTTACATTATTTTAATAATAAAAGTCCGCAACGAGTCAGGCATCCGACAGTTTCAATAATTTTAATTCTTTAATCAAGTAGTTGTTATTTAAAGTTTCTATTAAAATTAAACACTTTTTCTATTAACTTAAAATTCGTCAATTCCATTGAAAAAAATCAGCTTAAATTTCATAATAACTAATCAACTAATGTCTTTTCACAAAGAAAAATTGTGTGCTTATAAAAATATTAAGGTTTGAAGAACTTCAATCCCGTTTTATTAAAAAAAATAATGAAAACATTTGTTTATCTCATGTTTATTTCTTTTTTAAGTGTGTTTCTGCGGAATTCAGGCGAGGTAATTTACATTTCCTCGGCTTCATTTGAATTTTGAATAATATGCCGAAATTATTTTTTAGGTTCAAAAGATAGCATTGAAATACTCTGTGCAAAAATACACTCAGTTCCCTTTGACGAGTAGCAAAAACGCTTCCCCCGCAAGTAGCCCCATAAAAAGAGGAAAACCAAAAAAATATTATCTAGAACGGACGCAATATACCGACAAAATTAGGAGCCGCAGACGTGAGACGGTACGGGCCACGCCACTTTTCAAAGTTTTATTAAAAATTCTAAATAAATATATTTGAAAAACTAAACAAACTTGGGGAAAGAACCGTGTATACGGCAAATGTGAAAATATTGCATGAAACTTTCATATTAATATTTTTAATTGAATTCGAAATGACGAAATCCTGTGGCACAACGGTAAGCTCTTTGCCAAAAATGCCGCTAAACCCAGAAGTCAAACGATTTATGTAATTGGGGGAGAAAAAAAAATTTACATCTACCTATTCACACAAATTCAATAATTTAAAATGGGATATATATTTGCTACTCGTTCCAGAATGGAAGAATATTCCACCTCAAAACATCGTCTAGATGAGACACAACCATTCCGAATAGAAAGTTGCTTGAAATGACTTCATCTATGTTCAGTGAACCAGACATGAATATCCGCTTACTTTCCAACCTTCCCCCCCCCCACTTCATTCAAAACCTCCCAATCAGGAAACCCACAGACAGAGGCGATTGAGGCTATGGCGCGACGATCAGTTACAACATTTTTTTAGTAAGTCCTGTTATAAATCGACCGTTTTGCATTTCAACTGTCTGTAAATTTGTTTGTACGTTCTTTTTCAAGGGGCTGGCCGTTTAATGGTAAATATCATTTTTTCAAATGTAAAATCGTCATGTTTATTTGGACTTTCTCAATCACATTTTTTAAAATTATATTATGGTACCTACCTGCCAAAGAAAGTTGAAAAGGAGTTTCCATTGAGACGTTTTGAGACTTTGGACAAATTCTATAATTCCTGAGATAAGACTGAATGTGATAGAAATGTGATCCCCGGGCGAATGTATGGTAAAACCATGTATTATCGTGTAAGAAATGTGGTGATCTGCAAAGAATGCAAAGCTAATGTAAGCGTAATAAGTAATAGTAAGAACGCTTAGATGGTTTGGACATGTAGAGCGAATGAACGAAGAAAAGAGTGTAAGGAGAATATATGATACAAATGTGAAAGGTAGCAGGAGTCGGGGATACCTGAGGAAGGCGTGGCATCATCAAGTGAATCAGATACTTGAGCCGGACCGTGTCGAAAGTCAGAATAATAGGAGAGTTTCTATAAGACAATGTATGAATGTGAATGTGGCAAGAAGTGTGTGGCAAGACCGAGTTGTTTGGCGGTTCTTCCTATCTGCCTACCGTTGCGGAGAAACGGCGTAATGGTTAGTCACTTACTTACTTACGTTAGTTAGAAACTTATTTTTTGAATGCGAGGTCTGCTTTTCACGGAACAATTAGTATATTGTGAATAAACAAATATACGATTGAATTAAACAGCCAATGTTATGCAACATGGTATTCTGTAACATTAACAGAATACCAGTATCGTTAAAAACAACATGTGTGAAATGATAACATTAAACATATTTCTTATACCGACCAATCACAATTCAAGACAATCCCTGTATGAACACATCTGTCTATTTTCTTTTTTTTAATATTTATTCACAAAAAAGGTAATTTTATATACAATGTAGTAATTATTTCATAAAATGTTAAATATAAGATTTACCACCATAATAAAGCTAGGCATGTGTCATTTTGGTCTGGTGCTTTGTTTTGACGCGTCATCGAGGTGATTTTCCACAAGATCCAAAAGGGGCCAAACAAATAATTCATGGATACCTGTGAAAATCCCCGGAAGCCTTATTCAATGAAAGAAATTGTACTAAAATAACTTTTTAAAAGTTATTATTATTTTTAAAAGTTAGATCCTTCAAAACGTTTTAACGCGAGGTGCTATCAAATCAAAGTTGGAACATTCAACAAGCATTCATTATTAGTTAAGCGAAAACTTCTCTGAAATAAAAACAGGCGACAGATTGAAGATAAATCTCAAATGCATGTGAACGCCAAGACTTACTGGAAATTGTAGACTAATTGAAAGGAGGGGAAAGGTAAGAACAGAGATAAATAAAGGCACGACATACAAAACGAATTACTTAGTATCTTTGATCGCTTTTCCAATTCAAAATTTAAATCCGAGCTTAATAAATATAATAGCGGTGGTTAGCCAAAAGCGCTAATTACAAGACAGTGACCAGACCCTAATGTTTATAGTGTATCTGCACGGCCGCCGCAATTGCCAGCTAACAGAGTGGCCAATTATAAAGTTGTAATTGCCCAAAAGCTGATGTGAATTTAGGAAATAAGTAAATTGTAATGCGTAGGATTCGGTGAATACTAATACTCGTATCAGGGTGGCCTTGTTTCTAATTATTTTCAAATTCAAGTTTAAAAAAATAAATTCTCAGCTCTTCACTGAAGTTTTAGAAAATATTCGGTTACGACATTGCAAAACTAGCGCATACCCGTCAATAATACGTGTAGGATTTGTGAAGCTTCGTGACAGCGGTTAGCTGTTTGGCGGAAACAAATAATAAAAACATTAAATTCATGGGAATCTTTACAAAAAATACTTAAAAATGTAAAATAAATTTAAATATTATATATCTGCACCTCGTTACAAAATTAAAGATAAACAGGGTGTCCGGGGGTAAATTGCGATAACTTCGTTAGGTGATTATACTTTATGGTAGAAGTAAAAAAGAAAAAAAAAAAATTCCCATACAAACGATTCATCTTTTTTACCTAAAATCTACCTTAAAACGTTGGAATTTCTAAAAAAAGTTGTTGAATTATGTACCATCAGAAGATATAATCACATTTTAAAGGGACCACTCTTTCACTCTTCAGACTCGAAAATCGTTGCTTCACATAACTTAGTACTCGAAGAAAGCATTCTGTGACTTGTCATCAGTACAATATATATACACACAAATTTATTTGAAACCACTTTATTTGAAATTGTATTCTTAGTAAAGCAGTAAAATAAAGTGGTTTCAAACAAATGTATGTGTTTATATTGAAATAATTTTGTTTGGCACCCAACTCATCACACATCCTCCTCGGTCACTTTTTGCAGCCTTAAAATATTCCCCAAAAATAATTTCATAGACCCACTGGTTTGATACCACATAAAAAGTTAAAACAACGTTGATCCTGTTTATATTCCAATAAAATAAATAATTAAGCTCATAATCAGGAGAAATATTTAATATAACAAATGGAGATTTTTTGAAGAAATCGTAAATATCGTTATTCCAATTATTAACTGATACAAATGGGACAAAATAATATCAAAATAGAAGTGCCCGATCAACCTAATGATATTATTACGGACAATGAAACTCCATGAAAAGTCCCGATCTTCCGGGTCAGAGGCCACCCTGTTTATACACGAAATTGGGTACTTATATGGTTTAACTTCAGGCTCCAAGAAAATAATAATTTCAGATTTAACCGCAGATAATAAAGAAAAAAATAAATTAAATGATTATGTGAGGTTTCCTCGATTGCCTCGGATCGATGGACCAAATAATGTGCGGTTTCACAGAGGCTTGGATGCTGTGATCGTTAATCACTAACTTCCTTTCTCGTAGGAGAATTCTTAACAACTCTGATTGATTTTCCCCTTTTTATGAGATTCCGCATGATAGCTTTAACTTCTCGGATCTAGTAGGACTACTGCATCCCATTTGAATGTCGCGAGGCAGAAGGAAGCGAGCCAGGAAAAGTTGAGACGGATTTAAAAGTCTGAAAAGTACCTAGCAATTTGTATGTGATCATCGATATAAATCTAATAAAGATTTGGAATCTGATTGGTGGTCTCTGACCTGAGCGATACAGACTATAATCCTCTATGGAACGAGGAGGAAGTTAGCATGTTTTAAGTTCAGTTCGCGATGTGGAATTAGATTAGGTAACGATTATGTTATACCAACCATTGTTTGCACATGGATCATCACTAGTGCACCGCAGAGTGCACAGTGGGAGAAGGAGATTATAGAAACCCACACCTGTCATTACAGTCCTGACCTAGATTAAAGGTCCCACACACTTATACTAAATATTCCACAACAGGGGGGTTCCACGACCGTCATTCATTTAAGGTTTTAAGTGAATACCACACCAAAGCCCAACATTCCATTCACATCCGTATTGCTCTGGTGAAAGGACATTATTCAGAATCGAAAAGTTGCTTGAAATGGCTTCCGTCGTGTTACTATCGGTACTAACCCACCTTCCTCTTTCCCGCATTTCCTTACCTTCACCCGCGACTTCTACTGTTGGCAGCAACTCTTGTGTGGTATTCACATAAATTGAAGAAATATTGTGAATTAGAAGAAAGGAAGAGGAAGTGCCGGGCTGTTCAGATTAGTTTATTGAAAATAGCTTCAAACACCAATTCAAACAATGTTTCAATTCTCAATACTTGTCAGAGATTGTTTCATTCTAATAATACATTGCTATGATTATTTCGATGGCCTAGCGTACACGTGTACAATATGAAAATAAAATTTTTAAGAATATTTCAAGTTATAACTGCATGTAAAGCATCAAAATTAATGTGAATGTAACTATCTAACGAAGCTTCTATTTACAAAGTAAGTAATCTTGCTAAATGATTTCCAAAACACGTAATTATTTTTACTTACAACTGTACTTAACACATTTGTGCAGTGGACCATTGACTTACAGTAGGCATGTACGAAAAAACAACACTGAATAGTAAACGGTTTACTGTAAAAATTTGCCACAAAAAACTGTACACTGATGTAAAAAATACGAATGGAAAAAAAGTTTGAGTAAACTATATATATTTAACTAAAAAAATATTTTTTCGAAGCATGGTGTTGGTCGTTTGTTTAAACCCATGTGCATGTCATTTCCTCAAACTTTGATTAAAAACAAGAATAATTTTCATGGAAAAATTCACTAGCAAGATAAGTTTCATAAAGCGTCGAGATGAAAACTCTAACGAGGCATGAGAATGGGTAGTCCAGACGCTCTCAAGTTAGATTGTGCAAAATAAAAGTTTAAAACTTGCAGCTGAGTACTGCTGGAGAGCTCAAGACAAGGTCTAGAATACTTAAGGGAAGTTTCCCTTACCTTTTTAATCTCAGATAACATAACCGGTCATGTGAATATCAATGAAGCGAAAAGTTCTCGCTGGGAACTTGTGTCATCAAACTCACAAGAAAAACAGTCTTAAATTAGAAGAACGGGTGGGCCTATCATAAACCTCTGTCGGAATATAAGTAGATTAGGAACATGGCAAACAAAATATTGTACTATTTTGTATTTTTAAAATTTGAGTGAGAAGCCAATTTATTTGAACCGTCATTTTTCTTTTTTTTCTGAGATTTAGTTTAGGCGCAAACGAGCAACTTTGATTGCGGGCAGTTGCGTCGCTGCATCGAGATACATTGCGGTTTATGGAGCTGTGCACACGAGGCGACCCGACACCAGAGAGTTTTATTTTAAACTTGTACGGATTTTGAAATATTCGCCAACTGTCCCCGCTTGAATGAGTAAATTGCGAAATAACACAAACTAATCAAATAAAGTTCACTTGCGCACGCCAGGATTTGAACCCGCGACCTCTGGCTTGCCGGTCGAGAGCCTAACCCCGGAGACTTCGACCACGTCGTTATCCAAATATTTGCCTAATCGAGGTATAAATTTCCAATACAAAACTGTGTTTACGAAATTCAAATGGGATGGAGAACCAACAATGAAATCTCTAAATTCTAAGTTATGTCATAAAGGGTATATATTATCTATGTAGACTTATGGTAGCTATTAATTTTAATAATTAAGCCAAGTTTGTTGTTTCTAAGGTAGTTACAGACCCTCCTCCACAGCCATGAGAAGGCAAATGGGGAATGAAATAGTAAGGAATAAATTAAACCCAGTCGTTGACATCTTTGATTCCCTAAATATGTAAGTATATTAGTTTTCAGAGCCCTTAATCCAGGTTTAAGTAGTGGCTTAACCAGAAGGGCAAAGCCAAACTATTCTAGGGTCGATCTCCCCGTTATGACGGCATCACATCAACATTCAACTCTGTGCTAATTAAACTTGTAGATCCAGTTTAACTCTGCGTTCTATACAAAACTCTATCGGCTATTCCAAAGGAAAGGTGTGCGATTTGTAAGCCCAAAATGAACTGGAGAAAATAAGTACAGAGGCTGTGGGGGAGAAAGTGGGTCTGCAATGGACCGAGGCCAATGATGTAGAGCAAAATAAGGACATTCAATTATAATAAACCTTATTGTAATATTTAATCACTGACGAAGATAATGTCAACAACTCTCTGTAAAATATGAAACAGAGAGACACAGAAAATAAAATATTGCAATGTTATATAAGCTTCAATAAGTTATCTTTCTGTCAATATAATTATGCAGTGACAGTGGCGGGAGACCACGTGCCGAACACCGGGCGAACACCAAGCGATTGATTTATCTCCACTTTTAGTTTGAGTTTTATGAAATTTTGCGCACTGGATCCTGAAAACAAGAAAAATGTCACGTGTCTAGATCTGATTTGGAAAAACTCTGTATAAAACCCGGGCAACGCCGGGGACTTCATCTAGTACCTAATAAATGTTAGATTTAGCCTAGAAACCAGAATTTAAGCAAATCTTGCAATACTTAGTTTTAATATAATTCATAACACTGTTGATAGCCCATTCCTTTTTGAATTCCATGGCTAATACGTGCCCGAAAACTTCAGTCGTAGTCGTTGCTACGACTTGTTAAAGATACCACACAGCAGAACAGATACTCTAGCACAATATAGCAAGGAATGACGCGAGGAATGGTGCTGTGTATGTATAACAGTGTATGTATTTAATTCATCTATAAATAGCCATTAGACTTTTTTGTGTAATTATCTTCCCAAATGTTAAGAATGTCAGAATGAGATAATATAATTGAATGAATAATCAAAAAAGACTTATCGAAACAATCAATAGATGTGCATGTAAATAAAATGCGAGAGGTATCTACATTCCAAACAACATCTATAGAATCTAGATTGTAAATATATTCCGACAGAACTTTGCAATCACACCAAAAAAGACTTATCGAAACAATCAATAGATGTTCATGTAAATAAAATGCGAGAGGTATCTACATTCCAAACAACATCTATAGAATCTAGATTGTAAATATATTCCGACAGAACTTGGCAATCACACCAAAAAAGACTTATCGAAACAATCAATAGATGTGCATGTAAATAAAATGCGAGAGGTATCTACATTCCAAACAACATCTATAGAATCTAGATTGTAAATATATTCCGACAGAACTTTGCAATCACACCAAAAAAGACTTATCGAAACAATCAATAGATGTTCATGTAAATAAAATGCGAGAGGTATCTACATTCCAAACAACATCTATAGAATCTAGATTGTAAATATATTCCGACAGAACTTGGCAATCACACCTAAAAAGATGGCAGCCAAAAAATTGGGAATAATAATGGATGATTATATTAGCAATTAATAAATTAAATTTATTGCAAAAGAATGATAAATATGCTGTAATATAATGAGGTGGCAATTGCTCAGTTGGTAGATTGCCCGGCAAGACTAGAGGACCTGGGTAGGACCTGTGTCTGCCGCAATGAATGTCAAATCCTACTGTGTAAAGGAACTATGATGAACCGTGAATATGTCAGTATAAGGTAGGAACGCTTGGAGGCAACTCATCAAAGCGATAGATTGCAGCCTTGCTATGAAAAGGTGAAGAAAATGCTAATGAACTTTCAGAATATAGATAAAGGGAGCGAAATATAATACTTATTTAGGATCGTAAACCCCTACAATCTACATGAGCATAATATAAGAACACAAATTAATTGCGTTTTCGTGTAAGCTTACACTCCCTTCATTAATTAAAACGGTAAATTAAACCGTACTCTGTGAAAAGTAGAATTAATGTTATTGATTAATATTTATTACGGTTATGTTTATAATGTGTGGATATACTAGTACAATTTCAACGGGTTTGACTTACCGAATATCAAAATATAACGTGGCAATGTGTCAAGTAATAGAGATAGTTCTGTGAACAGTAGACCTTCCATCCAAAAAATTATATTCCTAATACTCTCGAATTTAATAAATCAAAAAAATAATTTAAAATTTAATGTAAATAATAAACACATATTTCAGGTAATTTATTTTAAATTTCTAATTATGAAATTATAGTTCGTCTGAATAAACGTCACTATGTGAATGACTATTCTTTTTTAAAACTTTCTTGAGGTAGGTAAAATAATAAAATAGAAAAGTCCAAATAAACGCGACAATTTTACACTTGAAAAATAATCTTTACTGAACTATTAAAACGGCACCTATTTTGAAACAGAAATTACAAACAAAATTACAGCCAGAAGAAATGCAAAACGGTCGAGTTAAAACAGGACTTGGCCATTCTTAGTAAACAAACTTATACATAATATGAAGGCTATGAAACAAGTGGCTCTATTTTGTTGTTACCAAGTTTAATTGTTTGTAGAACTCCAATATGTTAAATTTATAAAAAAACTATTTATTGTTATTAAGTTTAATTTGTAGAACTCCATTTTATTTTTTTATTTTTTATATATACAATAATATTATTATTGGGTTTATAAAAACAGTTTATTTTTAAACAAGTTCTGCTGTGTAATTATTATTACGCGTGACAGCTGTTTCGCCCTCTGAAGGCATTATCAAACTGTGGGTAGCCCACTTACAGACGATAAATTTATATTATTTCTAGGTAGGTATTTTAATTTCATTTACTGATTTCTTAATTGATTTCTAAGTAAAATATCAAAAATTATTAATGGTTATTACCCCAGCAAAGTTTCCCCAATTAGTGTAATGTTTAAATTTGACTGAATGTCTTTATGTTAGTTATTCCCAAACCTATGAGTCATCGTATATAATACCTTAATAACCCGAAACAACTGTCACGCGTAATAATAATTGCACAGCAGAAGTTATTCATTAATAAAATGTTTTTGTTAAAAATTTAATGATTATACCTACGCAATATTTGAAAAGCACGAAAACGTATTTGAGAAATGTACATATTATATACAAGTATAAATTGAGAAATGTACATATTATATACAAGTATAAATTGAGAAATGTACATATTATATACAAGTATAAATTGAGAAATGTACATATTATATACAAGTATAAATTGCCTTACCTAAATTACCGCATATATCTTTCTTTAAAAGATTACTTTTATTGCAAAGTTTATGTCCATAAATTATCACGTAAAATAAAAATACATAATTTATTGCAATTGCGGATAATTCGTACAAATATTTATGTATCAGACGTAATCGTGTGACACACAAGACTGTAAGGGGCCGGTGATCCCAATCTGTGGAGGCGTGGGATGTCGTCCTTCAGTGGCGTGGAGGGGTAGAACGGGTCCGTCTCTGAAGCCGCTGTAGAGCTGGTCCGTTCGCTTGTCGCTTGTTCTTGAGCTGATTCCGAGTCTGGTCCGAAGGGGTAGGCAGTCCGTGGTCCAGGGTGAGGTGGGGGTCAGAGTGAAAGAAGGCGAGCAGAGTCAGAAATCGGAGCGAGGTAGAGGGCAGAGCAGAGAGAGAGGTGTAGAGCTGGTGGTGGTTGCTGGATATCTGACGTTTTGAGGGCCTGTTGCCCGTTTTATAGCCGCCAGCGGGCGCACGACGCGCACACGGGCTCACTTTCTCTTTGATTCCTGGAATCCGTGAGCCGTGTTTGCGACGCTATCGCGGCGCCGCGCCGCTCGGCCGGTAGTTTCGGGCCGTGGCCGAACGTGACCACGGCCTTCCTTTGTTTGAGCACGATCCTCAGAACCGTGCCCGTGGGACGTAATGACGGCGTACCACCGGTCATTTGTGACGCTATGACGGCGCATGGCGCACGGCACGGCTTCCCACTACGTTTTGGCACGGTTCTAACAATCGTGCCCGAATTAAACATGTTTATGATTTTACCAGCTCTCACCCTACTTCTCTGCCCGTATACCTCTAGCAAAGCTCCGACGTTTCATTTATTGTATTGACATTAAATATACATTTTTACATAATTTTTCATACATTTACAGGCAGTTTATTCAATTTAAGGACAGGCAAAGTTAAGGTAAATAGCAGATTTTAATATGGGGCGACGTCGGCTGATATTGGAGCAGTACGTCCGTTACAATTTGTATAGGTTCTTTACCGGGAGCGTGGTATAATCAATGACTAGAGAAAATACCGTTATTCTCTATTCAATGAGTCTGATAAATAATAACAATTTTTTTTTCATAAAAATGTTGTATTTATAACAAAATTTTCCTGAGTTGGAAAGTCTTTTTTTATAATTTAGTGTAAATGAAATATAATTTCCGCCGCTCTCAACTCGCTAGCCTCTTTGCAGCGCACGGCATATAAATTAAACAAAAAACACTTTAGTGATCCTTTGAGATGAATAATTCATAAAGCAGAATTGAATTCGGGAAGCGTCCCAGAAATTAAAACACTTAAATAAAGTTCGAGGATAATAATTACACTTTCAATATATACTTTTTGGCAAAGTTTGTGGGGAAGGAAGCTTTTCCTTCTTTAGAAATACCATCCCTAATCGTGGAAAGTTAATTAATTATCACAAGAGGGATATTTTCTTTGTTTTCCAAATAAAGTGATGGTTTATGTAAACCTATTATGTGTTAACTACATGAAACGGTACAATAATATACACAAAACATTTAAATAATGTTTTTGAGTAATTGTTATTGTTCTGAAAAGGTCGTACTTCTTAGATTTATATATTACGGTTGATACACGCTTGAAAGGAAAATCATTTTCACCAGGGCCAATGTCATCTTCGGGGATGTTTTTGTAAGGAAATGGAGGAAGGCTTTCTGTAAACACTGAACTCACTCACCGTAGAGAAGATGGCATTATTAGTGGTGGATAAACATAACCACCTAGTCATATTATATAAAGGTTATAGTTGACTGACTCTCTGTCAACCAATTTTTATGCAGGGGTGCATTGATAGGCAAACGATGCAATGCCATATTCCACACTTTATTCAGAGAATGTGGACTCAATGCACTAAATGCGTGTAGGCACAATCAGTCTGGAAGATGCACCAGCCTTGACGGACTTAATGTAAGTTCCTGTAACTAAATACTGTCTGTCACGCAGAGATCAGCCGAGTGTGTGGTATCAAACCGTTCAGCGTGTGTGTCAACTATAAAACATAAAATCTGTTTATATGACCCACTAAATCTAAAAAATGAACACTAAGGATTGGTGTCTCAAGAGTTACGTAGCTCTTTCTGTCTGGAATTTGTCAGTCAACGGTACTATGTTTATTTCGCAAAACATTTACTGTTTAGAAAAATACAAAATGATCGCTCACGCAAAGCGAGTACTAAAACAAGTGATAGGACACTTTTAAAATTGTTGTCTTGACTCAATTATATTTCATATCAGATATATTTTAACTTTGCAGCAATGTTTAGAATGCACTCTTACTGGCCATTAGACAGAACACAAATTGAGCTAAATATAAATTGAACACTGAGCCTTGGATCATCAGCCAAGACAGATCAAATATTAAACCTACTTATAAGTAGGTAGTATATATAAACAATGATACCAAGTATAATGTTTTATTCATCCTATTAGTACCAATGGTACAATGATAATTGACTTTTAATTCAATAATAATATTTTATTGTAAACTGTGCTTGATCAAATCAGAAGCTTTACATTTCCCATATAAAAATGTAATTTTTCAAAGATGAATTAATAAATGAAAAAAAACAAAATAACGTAGAAGAATAATGAATGTACAAAATCTGGTGACAATGTGGTCGGGTTACAATTTTGAGCTACAATAATTTTAGTTGTTATATCAATGACAATTTCTAAAAATACTGTAAAAATACGGGCATAAAATGACGACCCTTTGGAATAACAATAATTATCAAATGCAGTATTGCATACCAAATGATTTAATTCCATGCGAAAACACGCCAAAAAGGGAATAACCCTATCTGCCCTGTAATGTGCTCGGCCGAATGAGCCAGTTGACAGTTGCCCGCTGAAATGCCCGTGTCTTTATGAGTGCCCATCCCGCGGAACGATGGCGGTATTAAATTTTCCATGTTCAACACAGCGCGGTCTACTTTGCGCGCCAATTTGCGATCGCGCGGGAAAACATGTTGACATAAGCGTTGTGGCCGGCACGCCGCGAGGCAATACTTTTGAATGTGTACAGCATCCGATTGCAGTGCTGAAAGAATTATAAGGTAAAACATATTTTGAAAATCAGCAACCTAGAAGTGTAATCATATTTAACTATTTTACAAAAGCGCTGAAAAAGGCGCGCTTGCACCTAAAACCAACTATCCATAAACACAAATGTTCGTAACACTATTAAACTGAATACAAGCCTGGCAAAATTATTATGATTTGAACTAGGTGTGTAGGGGCGAATTTTCGTACGACTATGTCTAACTGGGGAGATACTTAACGATACAGGTTGTGTATTTGCAGTTTTGAACAGTGTCCCACAGGGATCTATTTTAGGACAAATGTTATTTAGTTTATGCATCAATGACTTGAATCTAATATAACAATAATAAAATAATGTGGCCACATAGATTTTTTTTACTATTTATAATATTACACCAGATAATAAGTAGTCTCAGAATACTTATTATTAAACATATATTCTCGTAGTTGACCAGTAAACTCCACTGTTCTACAGTCTTACGTAGGTCGTGACGGGATCATTTCGATTAGTGTATTCTTGCTACCTCTGAGCAATGAACAGGGCAATGTTGTTTTGGATACAAACGTGCACACACACAGCGTACACATATAAATATACAACATCCACACATACAACAAACATAGACCAACCTACAACACACAACATCCAGCCTCAACTGATCAGTCGGACATATAACGGATAAGTTCAGAGGCAATTTCGGGGGACGTTGACCCGCGAATAATAGTTTAACTGAAACTACGACCGTTCATTACGATACAAGCTTTACATGTAGGGTGGTAGTCGATATGAAACATCATGTGCATATATTGTGAATTCACAACCAATGCAGATGTGAAAAAAGGTTAAAAAATAAGTGTAATTTGGTTCAAAATCAGCTAAAAAGGGGAATAATCCAACAGCCATGTGTTCGGGTGTCTTTTTATCTATGTGCAAATGTTTGTTGCTGGTACGCTAGTGCATTTGTATTTTCGATTACGTTCTATAATTTATCGTTTTAACTATCAGTCAACCTGTAAGTGAGATAGAATTTTTTATTGTTAATTAGCCAGTTTGATAAGACGTTTCATTCATTTCATTTTTTCGCACAGATCTGTTAAGCTCGAACAGTCAAATTACAATAAAACTTTTAAAAGTTTTTTCGAAAAATTAAAATGGTTTAAATCAATTTTCAAATATTAAATTTATTGTCAGTAGTATAAGAAAAATGAGAGTTGAAAAAATATATATATAAATTGAAGCATACGATAACTTCAGTTTAATCGGTCAGTTATTTCGACAAATACCCAATGATAAATTATTAGTATTCGTCCAGAGGGTAAAAATAAATCACTTTGATTAGTTTCGAAGTAAATATTTACAGAGTTCTCTAATTTGAAAGTTAGATAATTGATTAATCAACATTTGGACCGAAATATTACACCAGATTCGAATGTAAAATAGAATGGGTATACTTCACAGGTAAAGTTTGGTAGTTTGGAAGTTCATGACGGTCTCGTTAAATTTGACATGCTGAAGAGATCTCCACCCAAAACTACTGCCGAACCTTCAAATGTTAGATGTTTACAAGAAATAATAAGCAACGCAATATAATACATGTTACATTCCACGAGAACACGGCACGGCGTGGTACACGGTGATGGCAACATTCACATTTGATATGAAAATAGATAAATAAACGTTTGCAATAACAGAAGATTATTTTGATTGGTGATTATAAATCTGGCAAGTATCTGAGACGAGCGGTCATCCCGACTGATGACAAACAAACCATGTACGAATTAGCATAAACCGAAACGTCATTATAAAGTGGACGGTCCATATGATTAGGCGAGCTCCCGTATGCCACTTATGCGTTAGGTGTCTCACTGCGAGGGAACCAGTTCCACGCTCCGAATGGAGAACAGATTGAGCCAGGACATGGCATAAGTGAAAAATTAAGGACGAATGAGCCGTCGAGGTCACATAGACATATGCCACAGGACACGGGACACATCTCCGCAACGTATTCATATACTCCGTATACTCGTGTTCTCCTAGGCGCAGAATCAGGCGAGCGCAGATTACAAGAGATGCGTGGGGAATCTGTGATTGGGTACTGATTGGATTCTGAATTCAACCCTATAATCCTCAGTCACTCAGCACACACACACACACACACACAAAATGGGAAAAGATAATTGATGTTCTCGGATAATAAGTAATGCTCAGCGTATCGTGTTATTGCCGTTAATGACAAACTCCTATTAATAAAACGGGTAATATTGTGAATTATAAGTATCAACGTTATTTTGTGGAATAACAAAGAAAAATGTATTTAATTGGTGTTAGTTTTAGGCAAATTTTTTCATTAAAATCAAGGGCGAAATATATCAAATACCCAAATCTCGAAGTCTTAATGTGCTGGAATAAGCAGCATAAGATTAGGTACAACAAAGTTAATTGATATTATTAGACCCGTGCATAATTTGTTTACAATTATAAAAAGGTTTGACCTAGAACCGAGATTGAGTAGTTTTATTAATCAGTTGCTAGTGATTAACATTTTGTAAGCGTCCTTGAGATGACGTTTCACAAAAAGAACGGTACCCTGTAGATTAGCCAATTACGATGATGAAATATTAAGTGAGATAAATTGGTTTCCTGGAAAAAAGGTAAGGTAGAAAGCGTCCGTCATCGCAGATATGAGATATCGACACGAAACGTTGGGTGGTTCTAACCTCGTAAAAAATAACGATACGATTCACCCTTCACCCCTCTCGTCGGGAGGGTTAATAATCATCCGCCCAGCGAGGCCAGAGGCTAGAGTCAGAATACTAACGAAGAATATTAATACAAATGATCCAACCTCGAGTAATGCGACTTTGCACGAACAATGGCTGAAAAACATAACAACGTTGGAACTCTCAGCTGCAAAATAATAATAACGTGAAAATATTTATGAAAAATTATCAACTCTCTGCAAAGCCGTGATGTTAACGAATCTGAGCTGACAAAAACGCGATTGGGCCAAAACCGGTTGGGATGTTCTTATAAAATCAAAAGACACAGAAAAATAAATAGTAATGGTCACATCTAGGAATTGAACCCAGGATCTCTTGTCGTACCAGGACAGGCGTTTTAAACCTCTCGACCATTGGGACCTATTTAGTGAGCATCATATTTGTTGATATCATACTTCAAATTCAGAATTAACAATATCATCTTGCAACTAATTTTTCTACCTTTCAGTTTACTTTAGTATGAGGAAAGAAAAATAAAAAACATTAAAAAGAAGATTAGAAGCATGAAAAAATAATCTGAATGGTTTGGGATGCACATAAGTTTATCAATGACTTACTTAGTTACTTTTTGTCCTAATGATGAACAGAAACACTGTATTAAGAAAAGCAACACTGCTAAACACTTAACTACTAGTATAAAGTACTAAATCTTAAAATGTGCGCCCAGCTTTTGGTTTGGAATTATTAAGATAATGCAAACATTTTAATGTATATACACACATCTCGTAAAAGCAACTTGTGTTGAAACTTACCTTAAAACCTATGAAAGTCGGCTAGTAAATTTCATGAATCTCTTTGTTCACATCGTGTTTTTAGTTAGATGAACGTTACAGCATCCTTGAATCGTACTGTAGTACAAGCAGGAACTTATGGACCAGCTGGGCTACTTGAGTTACTCAAATTATCCGCAAGTAGTCCGACTACTAACCGTAATGATCGCCGACATCCATCGCCGCGATAAATAAACATTAAACATCGTCCGAACAGTTAGTGAGGTGAATAGAACAAGAAAAACGGATCACGAAATGGTAACATTTCGTTTAGAAATTAGGAATAAGGAGAATGTAACTTGAAAGATTAACATTTCGTATGGAAATTAAGAATAAGGAACATCTATCTAGAAAGATTAGCATTTCGTAAGGAAATTAAGGATGGAAAGTATTCGCGTTTTGTTTGCAATTCTAATTTGATACGATAGTCTATTTAATTGGCATCGAATGGTAGACGGAGTTTGTGTTTGTGAATCTTTTAGAAAAAAATGATTTTAATATTAATAATATATAATTATTAAATAATATATCTATAAAACATTATTTTAAAATCGTATAAAAACAGGATCTTGTCCAAAGTTAATTTTGTATTATTTTATAAATGTTTTATATATTTTTCATCTTTTTTTAACTATCAAAATTTTCGTAGGATGAGCACTAGCGTAACTAACGCAATTGAAACTATTTTTTAGGTGGAATTTTCTATCTAAAGGAAAATATTTTCACCCGAAACAATATTTCTATGGTGAGCTATGGATTTTGAAATATCCATTTAACAATTAAACATAAGTCATGTGATTTTTATATGTTTTAATACAAAACTTGGAAAGGCCGGGTATTGATTGAAGCGAGTAATGAATAAATCATGATTTATTTGAGTTAAGATTTCAACCTAACAATAATATAAAGGGGATGAATTTACGAGATACAAAGGCAAACCTGCTAAAGTGTTGAAGAGAATGAGATATTTCATATTTTTATTAGACCTTATATCTAGAACAATTTTATGGAGGTTAAAGTAATAATATGTTATATTATAGCGTTTACGATCTCAACACGTCGTGAGTTTATGGGGAATATTTTACTTCAAAACACCAAACCACAATAACTGTTAGATGGTGTTTTACATTCTATTATTAATTCTTTAATAAAATGAATAGCATTGAACAATTAAATTTATCAAGAAGAATAGTCTTTACTACTAGCTGTTGTTGTTACCCGAGAAAAGTCATGGGATATAACTCAACTTGCCAAGATGAAAATTTGGTTTTTGCACAATCAACACTTTTTTAAATATAGAATAAAAATAATCGGCTTGTAAAATAAATGATATGTAGGCACTTTGTGTCTGGATTTGAAAAAATCTTTTCCAATTTTGAAAAAGTCACACACGTACGCACGCACAATTAAATTATGTTATTCAATGAGTACAACTTGTAGAATCATTGAACAATTAAATTAAACAAGGCACAGACTATTTAGGAAGCTGTAGACGTTGTGTGTCCAATCAGTGTCACGTCAAAATTTAAATCATAAAGTTGAAGTATTGATTACGACAATATTATTTAATTATCCAAGAAAGCAAACACGTGTATTTATTGTTTTTGTGTTTAATTCGTAGAATTCCATTTATTTTTTTTAAATGTAATTAATATCAAATTTACTAATTTAATTCTAATTATTATTTTGATAATTTAATTGTCAAAAACAAAAAAATACTTTCAGAACTTAATAATTATATTATTAAATTTGATTTTAATCAAAGTAAATAAATAAAAAAAAGTGGGTGTGTCAAGCCTACGCAAGACAGAAGTGAAACTTCTAGTTTCAGCTGATGCTTGGCGTGGCGCAGTTCGCTGGTGTCTGAGAGAGAGGAAAGAAGAGAAGAGAGAGAACGTTCGTGAGCGGCTCCCCCACCTCAACAAGGTTTCACTTCAAAAATGCCACAGCCGAGAATCGAACCTCGCTTAACTGATTGAAAGCCAACCACGCTGAGCACCAACTGTAAGCAAAGCCGCATAAATTGATTATATTATGTAGGTTCTGAAAATATGAGAGCTTGTTATGTTTTATAATGTTACCTACATCACACCCAAAATATAATATATTTTTAAAAATAATGTACAATGTACAGAAATAGAATCCCACACAAGATCGCGTAGTGCGCTCTAGCGAACGGATATTTTATCAGAGGGAGATAGTTTTAATTTTTTTTTCTGTAAATTATTACAAATTATCAAAATAAATAAATTAATTAAATAAATGTAATACAATTATCATAATATACGGATTAGATAATAATTTTAATCCAACACAATAACGCAAAGCGCGCTCTAGCGGAGTAATGTTTTATCACAGTGAGATAAGTGTTTTTATTATTTTGCAATATTATTTTCTTTTAAAAAATGTTCTGACCTACTAAAAAATAAGATATTGAATGAAAAAGGCGTTAAAAACAAAAAAAATAATGTGCGATGGCCGAGAATCGAACTCGGATCAACTGCTTGGAAGGCAACTATGCTGACCATTACACCACCAACGCCAGTTGTCGGGATGAGCTAAGAAGCATTTATATGTTACTTCAAAACTTTGACTAGATCAAATGAACTTTAATCGGTGGTGGGGGTACCCGCATTTTCGTTTCGGTCATGAGTCGGTTTTACTCCGGTCCTCGAAATTGCATGACGCGCGTAAAGAAGTTTCACTTCAAAAATTTAAAAAACACTTGGCTTGACATTATATAAATGGAAAAAAAAACATTGTTTTAAACCACTTTATTGAGTAGCTCAATAAAGTGGTTTAAAACAAATTTTTTTTCCATTTACACAATATTATTTATCATGAATGCTGAAGGACTTTACTGATTTAAATCGGTTTGACCCTGAGAAATTTGTCATAACTTTATAGGATAGCAAGAAAATATGTGAGGTTGTGAAGCTAAAAGTATTTAACAAATATTTGTATCAAGATCATTGACTACCAAAAAAATAATTAAAGAATTCGGAAATATACCATTAGAATTATATTACATTTAGTAAACTTTAAAAATCACTATTCAGATTTAGATCTGTCAAAAATATAAAAAAAAAATACACACTTCAAACAAAAAAAAATATTATAAAGGAATAAAATAATATAATTTTTGTGATACTTTATCGCTTGTCTGCTATGATTTAATATAATTTGATTAATATAGTTCATTTAAATAATTTTACACATTACGCGGGAATACGGAGGAATATTTCATATCACCCATGCACCGACAACCGAAATTGTATGCAATATAGTTAATGTCAATAAATGCCATATTTGTTATATATATTAATTAACTTGAATTCGTTATTTAAATCATAAAAACATTGTTTAGTTCACTAACAACAAAGTTCCGATGCCATTTGCAAAACTTTATCTCTTTGAAATTTCGAGGTTGGCGCAACTATTTAGAAATCACGGTGCCATTCTATCGTGGGTTGTGAAGCTTTGATATATCCTTTTAATATACATGACATGATAGATGTTGGTCAACACCTTTCAATTTTCTAAAAATAGAACTCGAGCGAAGCCGCGTACATTATCTTACTCACTTTTTTTGGCATTCATTACTACTAAAGCATTTGTACTATTACATTTGTGGTGGTCTGCAATCTAGTTATTTGGAATGGTAGGCTTTATTTAGACTTATTTAAGAAACTAAATTACAAATCACTACTACTAAATTATTGAAACTAAAACGCGAAGGGGTTCGTGCAGCCAGGAAAACCCGTGGGAGAGATGTGAGCTGTCATTTATTTATTTATTTATTTGGAAAAGTTGACAGCAAATCTTTAATTATATAATGATACAATAATAATATTATTAATTATGCCAATTATGAACTTTCCACTGATGAATAGTTAATGGTGTTACAATGGTGTACAATGGCATAGAGATGTTCTCTTAAATTAATTTATTGTTTAGTTAGAAAATATTAAAAATATTAAAATAAAGGTGGGTGGGGGGGAGGAGGGGGAAATATAGGATAAGGATTAAGAGGCAAAGGACGGGAATATATAGGAATCATCATTAAGTTGATTGAATATGGTGTGATTAAGGATGCCAATGATCAAATCGCTGCGGAGACAATGTACCTGGCTACAATACTAAAAATAAATAATCATCATGTCGTTGTTTTGATTACTTGACCTTATGAACACTATTGTAGGCTATTTTCAAATATTGATGAGGGAAAATGGTAGGAGAATAGAACCCATCAATTAAAACATTTTAATCACATAATGTTTTATAAAGCTAATTCTCAGTGCTTCCGCACTTTCAGCGCACTTCTTTCAAAACTACTCCAGGTATTATAACTACATACCTCTTGTTTCGCTCTTGTATGTAAGACATCAATATCAATTTATTAGTTCTTTGGGTTGAATCGGAAACATGAGAAATCACTCCAACTCTATTTACCAAAAGGCGAACCTTCATAGAATTTGAAGTCCAACACATTTCTACTTTTTTTACAGGCCTTGGCTTTTCGTGATCTTTGATTCTTAAACTTCTTTTGATAATTATTAGTAATACATAATTGTCTTTTCAACATGTATCATAATGTTTATAAAACCCAGTAAAGTGATGCATATTTTTTAGGGATTACTTTATAAGCAAATAATTAATGCAATGACAAATTAGTAATTTATTTATTTACTCCATTTGGGCTTGTTTGGTTTTTTAAATGACAATATAAAATGCCCTTTTGGCAATATAATCATCTAAATGTATGTGTACAAACTATACGCAAACATGTAAAAAATTATTGTCAAATAAACGTTTTTATTATTATTATTATTATTATTATTATATGCATAGTTCTTATCGAATTGTCATTTATCCAGTTCCCACCTATCTCCAACCATCACCTTGTCGGTAAAGGATTTTAAATTTAGAAGAACGACAAAAACACTTTGCAAATTTCTAATGAATTTGTTTTGGAAAAGACCAGAACAAGAATTGAACTATTGGAAGCAAGTTGTGTACATAATATTTGAAAAGAAGGAAGTATTGAAAGTGCTTAATAAGTATTCATTCGTTGTGTTTTGGAAACTTGCCTCGAAGTATGGCGGTGGAACTCTTACAATTTATATTGTGTCGTGTTCTGCTTCGTGGTAAGTGATTGGTCTCCTTTTTTCCTTCTTTCATACCTTGTTTCATCTCTACACGTATGATGACCCAATTCCAACAAACATCATTCATTTCGTTTCGTTTAATTAATTTACAGTCCATTATTCGTGTTCATCTGAAGCAGTAATTCGGTTTCACAGTTTCGGATGCAACAAGGCTCGTGCATAGAACAAATCTTAATAAATGACATTAGTGTATTCAAATTAGCAAAAAATAATAAAAATTCAATTCTTAGTCAAACGAATGGGACATGCAAATAAATTTATCCATATTAGCACCATAGCACAACAATAGAATATAAAAAAATAAGATGTAAACAAAATGAATCAACTTAATATTCGTAGTCACAACTAATACGAGAGAAGCGTAAATAACCAAAATCAACATTCACTGAAAAAGTAAGTCACCTACATGGTCAACACAAACTTGAAAAGTGTGGGCAATAGTAAATAGATAACAATAATGTTGAAGTAAAAAAATGTCAAAGAAAAGGAGCCATTTGTTATGTTAATAGTTGAAAGATCCCCGTTAAATGTGATGAGCAGAAGACAACTATCTTGTTGTTAGTCAGCTTATTACAATTTGATAGAAAGCTGAAACGCATCCTGAATCGGCGTTTAGCAGGGGACCTTTCAAATGTAAACAAAACTATATGGCGCTGAATGGCTACTTGATGACTTTGTCACATGTGAATTTCTGCGAAACAACTGATCTTTACAGATTAATAATATCAATTAAGCAAAATGTTGTAAATTTCTGGAATAAATGAAAATATCACCGGAACTGAATTGATTTCCAAGCCCATGTACCATTTCTACTGGGGAATAAGTGAAATAGTTTGTTTTGGGTTATTTATTTATTTATTCAATCATGAAGACTTTTACACGAATACAATGTTTAAGGTAAGCTGATCAGGAGTACGAGAATGAGTGTAAATTACATAGTATAATAGGACAAGTACGGAAAATATAAACAGGTACAATAGTAGTTATCGTTGAGAGTTATAGTATATTATATAGAGCTCATATTGAAATACTTATGTGACAAATTATAAAAGAAAGTGATAAAAAAGTTGCTTAAATTAAAAAATTTAATTAATTAAAACATTTCATTAATTACAAATTCTCTAAAATTATTGTCAATATTATCGTTTTTTTAAGGTAGGCGATCATCGTACAATAATTTGTAATTAAAATGTTGTAGCTATAAATCTCACTCAATTAAGAATTAGCACATATTTACAGAGTTAAGAAGAGTTTTACAAAAGTAGTATCTGCTACCTACTCAACAGATATTAAAGGGTGGCTTTTAGCAAATAGCATGAATGATAAGGGCATATGCAATTATGTTACAAAATAACGAAAAAATTACAATTGCATTTATCCAATTTAGGCTGTATAAAAAGAGTAAACTACTCAACCATCAATTTTGATAAACGCAAGCCAAGTTCAATTTATAATTTCAATCAAAGATATTGAGGTTTTAAATGGCCGTTATTAACCTAACCCAACTGGCACCTCCCTCAAAAACTTATCATGAACACTTAGCTATTACAAAGCTTAAAAGTATTGTTCCTGAAATGACATTTTCAGAGCTCCTTCTATACGTTAAACGGGTTTAATACCACTCTATGTGCAGTCACAGGAACACTTGAGAGTTTCACGACGGGAACAGTACCTTTGAGTAGTGTTGACGGCAGGTTTTAACTTCAGAAATGAATTCAAAATTACACCCGTTCATTGCCGAGAGGAAACAAACGGTGAGTAGTAAACTTTCCGGGAAAGCATTGAGATAGAAGACAAGATTGGCTTTCGTGCGAAAATAATCAAAAACCGATAAAGTACATTAAGTTAGTGCACGGCCTAAAATAAATTTCAGAAATATTTGTTCGAAAATTTTTTATATTTAAAATCTCAATTAATTATGCTGTAAAATAAATTTAAATGTTGAAAAAACTTGCATTACTCTGAAAATTTCAAAAATAATACGCGTACAAAGTTCATGACTTTGGTATCGGTGCCATGAAATTGCTAAGTAGGTACCTTTATCCAATATAATAGATACAAAAAGAAGAAAACTCCAATATCTTGGATACATTATAAGTAGCCATATCTACAGTGAGGTCAGAAAGATGTTAAGTTGTTTTACGTAGTGCAGAGTGAGACGAAAACGGATAAATCTTCTTAGAGAGTAGAGCGAGCTCACTCAGTATCTTTCTGTACAAGAGATTCATCCAAGTTAGAAGTTAGACCGCCATATTAGAATTATTTAGAATGGTGTATCAATCAATAAACGATATTAAGAGAATAACAGAGTTTTATAATTAAAAAAACCAAGTTGCCTACATCTCACACTAAACATTAAATAATATTGGCGCAGCCGGCAGGATAGGATAGTATTTACGCAGTTTTAATCTACGGAGAGATCACCTAATATCTAGTGCCTTATATATCGATGAACATAGGTTATAAACTGGAGATATTGCGAACTTTGTCGTAAAATTGCCAGCGCAGTTTTCCCTGAATCTCCGTAGAACTGGCAGAAAACTATAGAGTAAAGTTCCTCCCATCAGAGATGAACCGCCCTTTATACTATATTATATTATTAGAATATGTTATTTACTTTGGACAGCATTCGTTCAACACAACTCATCAAGTCTCGTTCGAATGAATTATTCAACCGCAATACACTGATCAAACAGAAGCTTGTCCTTGAATCACCAATAATTTAAGTAAATAATATAATAATAAGAATTTATTCCTGAAGGAATTGAGTGTAATGGAATACCTTCGATAAATAGAAAAAAAATCAAAGAGAGAAAAAACATTTATACATGTGATAAATTTAAGTAATATATTCTCAATCTTGATACGACTCCTACCAACATAGGATATATTATGCGTACATCAGAAGATGGCGATAGTGTTAGTTAGTTAGTTCGTAGCGTATTCTGCCCCATGGGTTTCCTGTGCATGAGGACAATGGTAGATTTTTCAATGGTTTCAGAAAAACATTTTTCTTCACATTAGTGAGATTTCGTCAATAATCAAAATCAGACTCTGAATGGATTTAGTAGGTGTATGAAAGTTAATAAAAATGGAATAATTACAAGATACAAATAACATTTTTTTTTATATAAAATACAAGAAAAACATCAATAATGCAAGAGATTCGTCGAGTCGGGGAATTCCTGGTGCAAGATTATTAATATGGAGTGATAGTTGTTATAAAAAATGTCTAGAAAGCAGTCATAAATATGAATATTTTTGGAATTTTAGTATGAATATTGTGCAGTATTTAAAATTACAGAAAATCGACTTAAAAATGACAAAAATAGAAATAACTTTACAAGGTGATACCCGTACTCGGAGTACGTACCCGATGGATTTTAACCAGAGCACATTTGGAGTAAAAATTTAGATGTCGTCCGATGACAATTTTTTCAATTAAAACAAAAATAAATTTTTTCCAACACATATCGCCGCTGGATACAGCCTAGCGGGTCACGTGATAAGCACTCCATCTCAATCCAGTAGCACCGTACAGCCGAGACAGTCCACGTATCACGTGATCAGTGGCGAAGTGGGAGAGAAAAATATGTATTTATTGTTTTTAATTGAAAAACAATATCATCGACAGCAAAATGACATTTACATGTTAACTCCAAAAATGCTAAGAAATCTCTGGTTAAAATCCTTTCGTTGCGTGCTGATACACCCTGTAAAATGTTCCTAAATATTTGTTTGCCAGATACCTAAGTTTTTTGTCTTTTAAATCTAATAATATTAATTTCTGGCGACGTTAAAAGCTTACTTGACAGTAGTCGTAAAACAAATTGCCGAAACTATTTCCCGCTAACTGCCGCAGGATGTGGAGGAGATAAATAGTGGCGGGTTAATGTAGCCGACACATCCCACGGAGTGGAGTGAGAACGCGGAATAATAATTAGTTGGGGACATCAGGCCGCGCGCCCTCCCGACATCCCGACAGGGAGCCCCCGCACCATGCTTTGATTGACGGCAGTTCATAAATATAATTACACAACGCTGTACAAATAATACTAAATTCTGTATGTTTTCATGTATTACTTGTGAACCATTATATTCTCTATTGGCTCTAAAACAGGGGTCCTCAACTACAGAGAAGGTCAATACACACTTAAGGTGAACTATCACAACACAGCGTTTTATTCATCAGCGTATTGTTATTAAATTGTGTTGTACGTTTTGTAAATTAGTTTTATAAGTTGGTTTCTAAAAAACTATATTTTTTATAAAATAAAATTGGCATCTTCCATTTATGAGGGTCAATGTCCAGATGACTTCTTTGGCTAGCCGCCAGTGCTCAACCAGTAGGTCAGAGAAAGATTAAACTAATGCAAATGGGTAAAAGATCAATATATGAATCAATGGCGAATGTTGGAAATCATGGAGGCCACAGGGCGACGAGAGAGGCCGTAGACTGGCAAAAATATCTTAATTTTCATATTTGTCAACCACCGTACGAAAGAAGAAGAAGGTGGATGGTGATGGTTATTTAAAACGAATTTCAGATTGACAACTAACATTTCCTCTTCTTATGAAAGGTCTTTAGGTGTTCATTGTGTCCAGACACTGCTAAAGACTATTAGAAACGCCTAATATACAGGGTTTTCCAATAAGAGGTGTTATTTTGAATAGCCCGCTATTTCGGTAGATGTCACTTTTGAAGCTGTCATTTTTTGACATTTGACAAGTAGAAACTACGCCATTAATAAAAATGGAACGATACACGCTTCAACAGCGCATTGAAATTATTAAAATTCCCTTGAGTGAATCAAATGCAAATCATCTTGAGTGATGAGGCCCATTTCTACCTCGGAGGCTTCGTCAACATGCAAAATTGTCGCATCTGGGGCTTGGAAAACCCACGAGCTATTGTTGAAAAGCCTCTTTATCCTCAACGTGTGTTTGGTGCGGTTTATGGTCCGGCGGAGTCATTGGACCTTACGTTTTCGAAAATGAGGCTGGAGCAACAGTTACGTTGAATGGATTGCGCTATAGAGAGAGATAATTAATGATTTTTATGGCCGAAATTGGATTTTATTGATCTGAACAACGTTTACTTTCAACAAGACGGCGCTACGTGCCACACAAGCAACGAAACCATTGATCTTTTACGATTGAATATCAAAATAACACCTCTTATTGGAAAACCCTGTATTTTAAATTGTGAAACATATCTATAATTAGTCTTGACAAAATTGACAAAAAAATATTTTCAAAGTTGTAAATAACCATGTTGAATACTTCATTTTGGCCACAATCTACATGAATATCGACCATCGTCAATTAAATGAACCCAGAAACTGTTCATATTCCTTTCCAAAGATCCAAATTAACCTTTTCCTAACCTCTTATGCAAAAGTGTCGACTATATAACATTCACTGTAGTGGCAAGATTCCGGACATATTTAGCGAGAGCCTTCAAAACCTAACCTCATATACAAAAGTGTCGACTATGTAACATTCACTGTGGTGGCAAGATTCTAGAAATATTTCGCGAGAGCCACCAAAACCTAACCTAACCTAACCTCTTATGTAAAAGTGTCGACTATGTAACATTCACTATAGTGGCAAGATTGCAGGCACACGAGTATTTAGCAAGAACTTCCAAAACATTAAAAAAAATCTTGAATCTCTTGTTTTAATTTGACTTCACTCGACTTTATTGTCACTTATTTTTCTTTGACATTTTACGCATTACCGTCTTACTAATTAGATTATTACACGCCAATTCAACGTTGATGTGGAAAAACCGGCCTAGAGCCTGGTTTAAGACCGTTTTAACCAAACAAACACAATGGTAATAAGTTAAGTTTTTACTGTTCTGACCTTATGCGCTGCGTAATATTCAAACCGCTTAATAGTTTTTTAGAAAAGCTGTTATTGTTTTATGTTTACATATTGTTGAACACCGTTATTGGACGGTAACTAACTATTATTTTTATTTTGTTAACCCTCCGTTGTGTACATTAAATAAACAAACAAAAATAAAATATATTCAGTCAAAAGGTTTGACTTTCATCTGGGGGTCCATAGGACAACACAGGTTAAGAGTTCCTGCTCTTTGCAGTGGGACGAAGGCATTACGTCGATGAATGCCATTTTAATGAATTACCTCGGTCGAAGAGCAGTTTCTATATTTCTACATTTACCAAAGACATCATATAAAGATCGCAAATAAATTTCAATGAAGCAACCCTTTCAATAGATGTAGCGTAGCAAGATTTATGTTTTCTTAGTTTTATTAGGAAATTGACGATGATTAAAATACGAAATTTAATTTATATTCACTTGACGAAGAAGCCGATTCGAATTTTCCCGGAAATATATGATTTTAATTAAAGCGATCCGGATAATGTTTCCAATAAATAAAGAGATAGTTCCTTTTCTCGTATTCGTACAGATAAAATAAATCTAAACAAAAACTATTATTAAATTAAACATATACTTTGTCCTAAAGCACCACTGGTATTTATTTATAAAAAAACATTTTCTTCGTCAAGACGACTCCTAGGCCAACAGAAAATAAATTAGTGTAACTATATATTATTTTATCATAATCGCTTGAGTAGTATGTTAAGGTTTGCATGATTCAACAATAAACAATTAATATATAAATATCTTCACCCATTTCTTAATACAGATTCTGCACCTTTAACAATGGGATAAGAAATGATGACTACTAAGAGCTAATGATGTAAATAGCTCGCGCATAGCGAAATGTGCCAACACTTTTTGGATCTTTTAAATTTTCTATTAAACTATTGAATATTTTAAAACTTTGTGCGCTAGCTAATCTAGTTTTTTTTAAATTCTAAAATGGGAAGTTCAAAATGGGAAACAGCACAAAGAGATGTAAGTAAATTGAAGTCTTAAATTAAGAATAAACTAGCGCAGACCAATGGAAAATCAAGGGGAATATTATAATAGCAGGATTTGTAAAACTGAACGTTTCCGTAAAGAACACATCAGAAAAAGGACATTTGCTGAAGAATCAAGAAAAAAATGTTAGCGAAAATTTACAAGTAGTATTTATAAGTAGGTACTTTATCGCTTGTCTCAATTCTTGACATATCACTTACAATTTAAAAAATAACAATTAAAATAATTTTCTGTTTAAATATTATATTATAGGTAGGTACTTATCACTTGTCTGAATTCTTAACACAATCGGTTGCAATTTTGAAAATGCTCCCTTTTCGGAGACTGTATAAAACATTGTTAATACAAAATAGTATATTGAATAGTTATTGAATTCTATTTAATTTGTCTTCAATGTCGTTTTTAGTGTTTTTTTATTACCCCGTTGCAGTCAGATTTTTATTTTCGAATTGTACTCATTAAAATTTTCTATTCGTTTTACTCCTCGGGAAAGAATGTTGCGGAGTTTTGTAGCAAAACGAATGTAGTTTCTTTTTCCGAATGTGGTTGTATAACTTGGAATGTTTTTAATGTCATTTTGATTCTGATCTAAATTCAAAACAAATCCGATTTCACTGAACCAGAGTTACAACAAAAACAGACCTAAAACCGAAAGTAGTACTTTTTTAATTAATTGTCTCCAACTGATTTATAATTATAATACATTTATTAGTATAAAACATTTATTAGTATAATACATTTATTAATACAAATATTATTAAATGAGATTTATAAATTAAAGTCATGAGGCGAATTAATAAACAAAAATGAAAGAAAACATATGTTTCTATTATTTCCGAACTAGAGTACTAACTGCTCCCAACTGTCTGTAGTCAGTGCAATTTCAAGCGGTTCTCAACGTAATCTTTCACCAACGCGATACTGAGAGTATCTTCATTATGTAATGTGCCGTAAACATGTTGATAAATTTTGATAAAATGGTATAAATTAATGTCTTGAAATGGGTAAACGATGGGGAAATAGAAGTGATACTGAGAAAAAAAATATATTTTATACGCTTTGAGTTCCTACGAGTATATGAGGGCTTTCAGAGTAATAAATGAAGTACCGAGAGCCCATTAAATGTAAGAGGTCGCATCATTCACGGAGCGGGGATATATCCCGCGCGGCACAGGGTCCCGTAAATCTGTTCGCCCCCACCTGCGGTAAACAGGTAATCAATAACGTGGTATTTGCGTTATTAAAAAACACGCAGACACTCTTGTCGCAATGAGCTACCCCATTATTTATCTACTCTCCTCCTGCCGCCGCGACCGCTGAACCCTCGTTTTCTACTTTCCTGCTTAGCGGAATTAATTTACCTCCGAACCATAATAATTATAATAAAAATATATGTATTTGTCATTAGCTGAAGTCCTCAGAATTGTCCGGGCTTTCAACAAAGTTTATCGATATCAGTTGTCATTTTTCGCTTATTTTGAACGTCAAATATAGAAAAGGGAACAAAGTTATCAACGATTCTGCTTTAAGGGGAGGGCGATGGTGATTTTCCTCTTGTTTTGAAGCGCAAGAATGAAAAATTTCGTGAAATGTCAATCTTGGGAATAAAACCGTAGATTTGTATTAAAACAAAGCCACGCCGCCACAGACACTCTTATTCATATGCATTATGATACAAGTACAATGCCATTCAGCGATTCAATTCCCTGTCTAGTGTCGTCAGAAATTCGAAAACCAAAAGTTTATTAAATTCACTTTATAATGTCATTTTAATTAAATCAAAATAACAAACTTTGTTAATACAAATACTAAGTGGTGTTAAGAATGTTTGTTATTTTCATTTAATTTTTTTGTATTATTAAATATACAAACATATTATAATAATTAACAAATATAGATATTTCAAGAATAATTACGAAAAAAAATATTTTTTATGAAACTGCTGAATGGAGAAATTATTTATGATTTGGAGAATGGCATCATTATGGTTTTAAAAAATCATTATTTGAACATTAACAAATTAATATAACCAGGATGATAAATTTAAATAATATTATTTAAATGAATTAATTAATCATCACCTTCAATAAACCTGCCTATCATAAGATTTTAACATTAAAACATTGTGTCTATTATGTATATTTAGGAATAAAATGTATGTTTTGCAAGTATACAGGGTGTTATGGGACGTACTCGACTTACTTTAAACAGTTATCCCTGACATTTTTTGGAGTAAAAAGTGTAAATGAAATTTCGGTTTCCGGCTGTGACTTTACTTTATATACATGTCATGAAACTGGTCACTCAGCCGAGTAACTACTAAACTCCTCACCCGACTCTATATAACTGACGTAAACCTACCGATATATACATTTCGTTAAACTGGTCACTCGGCCGGGTAACCACTAAACTCCTCACCCCGACTTTATATAACTGACGTAAACCTACCGATGTATGCATTTCGTTAAACTGGTCACTCGGCCGGGTAACCACTAAACTCCTCACCCCGACTCTATATAACTGACGTAAACCTACCGATATATACATTTCGTTAAACTGGTCACTCGGCCGGGTAACCACTAAACTCCTCACCCCGACTTTATATAACTGACGTAAACCTACCGATATATACATTTCGTTAAACTGGTCACTCGGCCGGGTAACCACTAAACTCCTCACCCCGACTTTATATAACTGACGTAAACCTACCGATATATACATTTCGTTAAACTGGTCACTCGGCCGGGTAACCACTAAACTCCTCACCCCGACTCTATATAACTGACGTAAACCTACCGATATATACATTTCGTTAAACTGGTCACTCGGCCGGGTAACCACTAAACTCCTCACCCCGACTCTATATAACTGACGTAAACCTACCGATATATACATTTCGTTAAACTGGTCACTCGGCCGGGTAACCACTAAACTCCTCACCCCGACTTTATATAACTGACGTAAACCTACCGATGTATGCATTTCGTTAAACTGGTCACTCGGCCGGGTAACCACTAAACTCCTCACCCCGACTTTATATAACTGACGTAAACCTACCGATGTATGCATTTCGTTAAACTGGTCACTCGGCCGGGTAACCACTAAACTCCTCACCCCGACTTTATATAACTGACGTAAACCTACCGATGTATGCATTTCGATAAACTGGTCACTCGGCCGGGTAACCACTAAACTCCTCACCCCGACTTTATATAACTGACGTAAACCTACCGATATATACATTTCGTTAAACTGGTCACTCGGCCGGGTAACCACTAAACTCCTCACCCCGACTTTATATAACTGACGTAAACCTACCGATGTATGCATTTCGATAAACTGGTCACTCGGCCGGGTAACCACTAAACTCCTCACCCCGACTTTATATAACTGACGTAAACCTACCGATGTATGCATTTCGTTAAACTGGTCACTCGGCCGGGTAACCACTAAACTCCTCACCCCGACTTTATATAACTGACGTAAACCTACCGATGTATGCATTTCGTTAAACTGGTCACTCGGCCGGGTAACCACTAAACTCCTCACCCCGACTTTATATAACTGACGTAAACCTACCGATATATACATTTCGTTAAACTGGTCACTCGGCCGGGTAACCACTAAACTCCTCACCCCGACTTTATATAACTGACGTAAACCTACCGATGTATGCATTTCGATAAACTGGTCACTCGGCCGGGTAACCACTAAACTCCTCACCCCGACTTTATATAACTGACGTAAACCTACCGATGTATGCATTTCGTTAAACTGGTCACTCGGCCGGGTAACCACTAAACTCCTCACCCCGACTTTATATAACTGACGTAAACCTACCGATATATACATTTCGTTAAACTGGTCACTCGGCCGGGTAACCACTAAACTCCTCACCCCGACTTTATATAACTGACGTAAACCTACCGATGTATGCATTTCGTTAAACTGGTCACTCGGCCGGGTAACCACTAAACTCCTCACCCCGACTTTATATAACTGACGTAAACCTACCGATGTATGCATTTCGTTAAACTGGTCACTCGGCCGGGTAACCACTAAACTCCTCACCCCAACTCTATCTAATTGACCTATACCTACCGATATATACATGTCGTCAAGCCCGCCAAAACGAAATAATGTTGGTAGGTGGTAGCCCGTACGCGTGTCCATCATTACGCAAAATAGCACGCATTCTTAATGCATGCGGCCAACCGACCCGTGACGGAGCGGCCTAAGTTTAAGCCTCTTCATTTTAATCGTTTTGTTAATTTTAAGTATAATTATAAAATATAATAAAACTTATATATTCGTTTGTTGATCTATATAAATATTTTATCAAGCCATAATATAATTTTTTATTAATCCCACACAGCAGGCCTTTAGGAAAATATTTTCCCTTAGGGCCAATGTCATCTTTGGGGATACTTTTTGGAGGGTCTTTTTGAGGAAAGGAAGGAGATGTAGTGCTGGGATAAAAAAGGGTATGAGGGGTGGATAGGAATCCAGGGATCAGTGTGTCCCTTCCGCTGCGGTGCAAGGCGATGGGTCCTTAGAGACCAGTTGGAGAGGCCAAAGGGTCTCTCCAAACCAACCTCTCCCGATCTGGCACGTCCCACAGCTGGTGGCTATACGCATCATGAGATGAACCGGGCACCACTACTAAATACTAATTTCGATTGTCTGTGTGTCCTGCGAAACTCAAATTTGCTTTGAATTGAAGTGTCATTTTAAAAACAGAAACTGGTTGTGCGAAGAATTTAGAAGTAAACTAAATAAGAATAATGTATTTGTACCTGTAATATAATATGTTAACAGAAAATTAATTTAATTGTCATTTTCAAAATTGGAACTGATATGTCTAGATTCCACGAGATTTGCGCGAGTTTAATAATAAATTTGATTTAATTCTTCTTTTGTCGTGTGGTGTAGAAAAGCTCGTCAGGATAAGAGAGAGCAGCCCACGAGAGTAGTGTTTGAGCAGACGGGAAGGTCTCGCCTTATTCCTGGAATAGCTCGTAGCTAATATGTAATGCGTTTTATCGATCTAAAGTATCTTCTACCAGGCAAATTTGGTGCATAAATTGAATCAATTCGTTGAATGACTTATGGAGACTGCCTCCAAATTACGATTTTAACAAAGGTCTTTTCAATCTCCTGAAACAAGTAAAATCGTGCGCTCATTTAATTAATGACTCGCTATAAGTTCATATATAAACTCCACTAAATCTTACGAGAACAGTGTGATCGATTATTGTAAAAATGCCGATATCTATTTCTTCTTAATCAAACAAAACTTCGGCGCAGAAAACTTTTTCGTCCACGTTCGAGTAGCTTTTCCAATCCTGAATAATCTTCACACACACATTTGTACAAAAGAGTAGTAAAAAGTTTGAAAGTTTTGATTGATTCCGCATTACTGGATGCCCGAGAGGACATACATAGGAAAGTAGTTGTGGAAATTTTGTTCTGTCTGCTAATGAATTCCCCGATAAAATATCTCGATTTGTGAGAAAGAAGGTTCACCCCTCGCGACAGGGTGGTTATATATATAGGTCATAGTCCACAGGTCTCTGTTCCTAGTTGTCCCAGGTTTCTGGTCCCAGCTATCCCAGGTCTCTGGTCTCAGTTATCCTAGGTCTCCGGTCGCCCTGTTAGAACGGCCAAATCAAGTTTGTTGCCGACGAACTCAAATATTCATTTTCATTTCAGCACACAGCGCTCCGGCCGGGCTAGGGATTGCAATACCGGTAAATGTGTAATAAAGTCATTTCACATTACTTTTTATCGGTATTTCAGTTAATTACAAAAAGTACATTGCTTTGATACACGGGTGCTCTGTAATAATAATGAAAAAACAACGATAAGATTTTTATGTCTTTTATTTCAAAGGGACACTTGACACTTCATTGTAAAGGAGCAATAATCCATTCAAAATAGCATATTATTGACAAATAAATTAAATCTTGAGCACTTGAGCGATGGATATTTACGGGTGTTCTATTTAATTAACTAATATCATAACTATAAATATTAATGCGGAAACATAATATATGAACTGCTAACCGTGGTTTAAAACCAATGACTACACCTAGAATTCAAAGTTTATCTCATATTTAGAGTTTTACAAACAAATCTTCAAATTAATAGTTTATTTTAATTCATACAAATCATCTACCTAAATTTTGGAAAACCTCAAATCAAGTATTCAGATAAAGGAACGAACCGAAAAAAATTCTTACGAGGAATTATTTTAGTTGAGATTTTATGTGATATATTTTTCACCATAATACGAACGTGTACCTAGTTTGAAATTCAAGAGTAAAAAAACCGTGTAAGGTAAAAAAAATACTGGATTAATAAATCTTTAAAAAAAGCACCCAATTTTTCGGAACTAGTGTTAGGTGGCTTTATGTACAAAATAAATATATAAGTACTTGTACCGTAAATAAACAAAAAATAACTATCGTTGCGCAAGAAAATAAATAAAAACAGGTGTTAACGGGTATTGATTAAAAAATTTACTCAATTACCGGTCGCGAATTTGCAATCCCTATTCCAAGCGGATCGTAGCGCAGGGGAAAGTTACACTTACTAGGTCTGCGCTCAAAAACAAATATTATTGCCTAATGGAGGTACGCGGTACCCATCCCTTTGAAATATTACATACATTTGGAACGTCAGAACTCAGAACTACGTCTCTGCTTTTAAATCATGATGTGCCTTTATTTTTTTAAATCCAATATACATTTCTGGTGAAAATGAAATTAGACTCTACTAACTCACAACACAGATTTTCCATACAGAGGTTTTCGGATACGATTGAACAATAAACAAGAACTTATTGGCACACCTCCTGTGCTTAATTCCAATTCTTCACATAACTCGAATCATGTATTTGTCCTGAACTTCTTCTAACATAACTATATACATATACTGATATAAATGCGAAGTCATCGATTGTCGGACTGCCTAAATTCAATGTTGTCCTCGAGTTAATATTATGTGTAGAGTCATCCAAAGAGGCTGACTGCCTAAATTCAGTGTTGTCCTCAAGTAATTACTATGTGTAGTCATTTAAAAAGTCTGACTGCCTAAATTCAATGTTGTCCTCAAGTTAATATTATGTGTAGAGTCATCCAAAGAGGCTGACTGCCTAAATTCAATGTTGTCCTCGAGTTAATATTATGTGTAGAGTCATCCAAAGAGGCTGACTGCCTAAATTCAATGTTGTCCTCGAGTTAATATTATGTGTAGAGTCATCCAAAGAGGCTGACTGCCTAAATTCAATGTTGTCCTCAAGTTAATATTATGTGTAGAGTCATCCAAAGAGGCTGACTGCCTAAATTCAGTGTTTTCCTCAAGTTAATATTATGTGTAGAGTCATCCAAAGAGGCTGACTGCCTAAATTCAATGTTGTCCTCAAGTTAATATTATGTGAAGAGTCGTCCAAAGAGGCTGACTGCCTAAATTCAGTGTTGTCCTCAAGTAAATACTATGTGTAGTCATTTAAAAAGTCTGACTGCCTAAATTCAATGTTGTCCTCAAGTTAATATTATGTGTAGAGTCATCCAAAGAGGCTGACTGCCTAAATTCAATGTTGTCCTCGAGTTAATATTATGTGTAGAGTCATCCAAAGAGGCTGACTGCCTAAATTCAATGTTGTCCTCGAGTTAATATTATGTGTAGAGTCATCCAAAAAGGCTGACTGCCTAAATTCAATGTTGTCCTCAAGTTAATATTATGTGTAGAGTCATCCAAAGAGGCTGACTGCCTAAATTCAGTGTTTTCCTCAAGTTAATATTATGTGTAGAGTCATCCAAAGAGGCTGACTGCCTAAATTCAATGTTGTCCTCAAGTTAATATTATGTGAAGAGTCGTCCAAAGAGGCTGACTGCCTAAATTCAGTGTTGTCCTCAAGTAATTACTATGTGTAGTCATTTAAAAAGTCTGACTGCCTAAATTCAATGTTGTCCTCAAGTTAATATTATGTGTAGAGTCATCCAAAGAGGCTGACTGCCTAAATTAAATTAATTCCTAAATTCAGTGTTGTCCTCAAGTTTATTTTTTAGCAACATTTTATTTACTAACTCGTAATTTAAGTACTTATTAGCGAATTTTTTCTTGATTGAAGCAAATTATGGAGTGTTTTCTGTTATATGAAATTGGATGTAAAATGTAAAGCACACGCGATATTAATCTGCCATTGCACCTACATCAGCTTTACTTTATCCTCAAATATCGTCAGTCGCAATCTCCCATACAAAGTGTTCTACGTACACACCAAGAGGCTCTCATTTCAACTGCATTCAGTCCTTACTGCTTCCCTTCGTTCGAGAGCATTCCCGGATTAGATTGCCTTATGCACGTTCATTGATATTTTATCTAGAGACAAAGAGCTTTATTCAACGACACTTCAGACAAAAATTATCAACCGGTAAGGAGATTAAATGTTTGTATTCTTTTTAAGGGTAGAAAGATAGTATTTATTTTACAAACGACCATTGGGTTATTAATGTTGGTTAAGTTTTTTTAAATTAGATATTTGATGCCATCCAATTTGATTCCAACATCAAATTTAGTAATTTTGTTAAATAAATTTCAAAGAGACAGAATTAATAACAATATTTAATTTTTAAAATTCTGGGAAAAGCAAACTATATTTAAAAATAATAATACTGGCCAAAGAAAATAGAAAATGTTTTTCACTCTGACATTACTCGTGCGAGAGTGTTCTATAACATTTATTATTTATTCGCCCGCCTTTCGTAACGTTCGTTCAGAGAAGGAGATTATTAATAAAGTAGGAATTTACCGAGAAATACGGCGGATTATTGTGATCTGTCAGTCTGGAGCTGGTTCTGCAGACGTCGCGAGCAAACACCGACACTTGTTCAAAGTCGCTCCGTGTAGACTACCCGCGGGACTATTTGAATTCTCTCAATAAGGGTAAACTCGTATGAATATGAGAGACTAGATATTGTAGGAGATGTGTAATACGGCATAGCGGGGGGCAAATATACTTCTTTTAATAATTCACATATCGAGAAATAACTTGTAGGCCGGGCGTGTACTGTGACTTATTAACACCTGAACCCACACCGCTGCGCTGGGACAGAATAAAATACACATGGAGACGGTTGTAGATAGACTCACCTAAAAAATCGAATTTTAGCGCTTTCCGTGCAATTTTCATATAAATTTTTAATTTTAAATGTGCAATTTGTCACGTGTCCCTCAGGATTCGTGTAAGAAATGTTAATAATATTCCAAGTGCGTTAGAGCGAGCGAGATCCTAGTTAAACTAATTGAACTGGCGATGGTCGCATTTTTATAAAGAATTATACTAATACTTCTAAGATTATATTCATTTTTATCTCAAATTGTGGGTTAATTGTGTTTGATTTCTTAAAAAATATATTCTTGCAGGTACTTTTAATAAATAACATTATATTTGCTATCATTAGGTACCCATAAATAGCAGCTGAAGTTAGATTTCATGATTTGCGTAATAAAACTAATTCATTGTCCTTGAGGTGATTTTTCACAAAAACGGCGCTCTACAAATTATCCAATTATTATTATTATTATTATTATTGTAAAAATAATATTATTACATTTTTTTTTAAGTATTTAATCCAGAATCCAAAATGAACCAACAGCATACTTCACATTTTCTGAAAATCGTTTATTTGTTGTATTACATCCCTCGTAGTAAAACAACTCGACAGATAAAATGCAACTCCCATTTTGCAGCCAATTGCGATGTACAACTCGACAGATAAAATGCAACTCCCATTGTGCAGCCAATCGCGATGTACAACTCGACAGATAAAGTGCAACTCCCATTTTGCAGGCAATCGCGATGTACAACTCGACAGATAAAATGCAACTCCCATTGTGCAGCCAATCGCGATGTACAACTCGACAGATAAAGTGCAACTCCCATTTTGCAGGCAATCGCGATGTACAACTCGAAAGATAAAATGCAACTCCCATTGTGCAGCCAATCGCGATGTACAACTCGACAGATAAAGTGCAACTCCCATTTTGCAGGCAATCGCGATGTACAACTCGACAGATAAAATGCAACTCCCATTGTGCAGCCAATCGGGATGTACAACTCGACAGATCCTCTAGTATCAGGGACCTACAAATATTACCATGAACAAATTAAATACAAGAGCTTTGTTTGAACACAACCATTGATCATTACCCATACTCTGACTCCTTGTGGTATAATTTCTAACAACGCTCTAAATTAATATTATTTTGTATTAGAATTTATTAAAATATAATATAAAAACTATCGTACATACAAAACCTTCTCGGAATCAAAAATATTCATAAATAATGGTGTTCCTCTAGGCTCATTCATAATCTCAGAATACAAACACTTCAACAAAATCGTGCCACAAAGTGATTTTGCAATAATATACTGTTTAATTACAAATATGCATTGCGACTATTGCGAGTGACATATTAAAAAAACATAGGTCATCCTATTCCCCATTGCAGTCACCATGTAGCAAAGATCGGTCTTAATTCGATAAACAAACTTGCTCCCTCCTCGGGACCATCCTGTTACTACCATCCTATTACTTATGCGACTACCCTATACACTTACACCGCCTTCCGATTTTCACTACCGCGACGTTATATGGGGCGGCTCACAGACAGGCAACAGAGAAGCATTCATAATTTAATAAGTTAAATAATAATGCCTACGTCTGGCTCTTTAACGATACGCTGGTGTACCGTGATGACCCAAAAGCAACGGATAAATGGAAAATGTATGAAATTTCCATCGCGGAATTGGAAAGCGCGAAACGAATCTCACAGCTCAGGTCAGGAAGGAAGGAAGTCAGGAAGTGAATCATTGATCAATGCCTTCGAGGACTGACAAAAGAAAACGTTTTTTAAGGCTTCTTTTAAATTCCTTTTTTAAATATGATTTATTCCTTTTCGGGAAAAAATGGCAGGTATATAGTAAAAATTTGCAAAGTCTGAATTTCTTTTCTGGAAAGAAATGCGAGTTTCTTTTTGATTTTACACTAATGTATGCATTTTCCTAAAAGCTGAAAAATCTTTATTTATCCAAACATACCTTCTGGCTAACTTGTGCGCTGTTTTATAGAAAACTTTTGAAATGAAAAAAAGATACCTGATATATATTATATTGGAGAAAAGTCGGAGTTAGCTAGCTGTCTGCAATTTAACATTAATTACGGTTTGACGAGTTATTTATTCTGATTTTTAAAAACATTCATGCTTATAAAACATAACAGAAATTTAAAATGCATTGAAATACTGGAACTGAACAAACAAAAGATTGTAATTGTAAAAAGCATTCACTTTGTGGCTCATCATAATTTACAATAAAAACACATAAATTTGTTTTTGACCACTATTGTTTTATTTTCACTCTACCGGTTTCGGAAGAACCCTTCCTTCGTCAGGAGAATATTAAAAAAAATGTTTTTAAAGATCACTCACATTTTATCCGCTAAATAAATTAAGAAGAGAAAAGGGCTACGAATGAAATTATTAGTTAGATGGTTTTGCATTTGGTGCAGTCATTGTAAAAGAAATATACTAATTTCGGTGGTCTGTTAAAATGTGTGTGACATCACCAAATGTACCTGGAAAATTTATTTTTATTTCAATAATAATTCAATGTTCGAAATGTGTATTTCTTTTGCATAACTTTTGTCAGATCTAAATCTTAAAGTTTAAAGTTTACTAGCGGTGTTCACTCGAAGGGTAAATTTCTGAATGCCCCTAATTATTTTTTTGATAGACTTATGAATTTTATTATATATTTTATAGATAGATTAATGATTCCGAGGCAAATATTTCATAAATACTTTCAGCTCCACAAATCATACAATTATAATATCCCGTGATTTTTTGTGCTAATTTGTCACGAATTACTTTTGATACAAAATTTAACAAAATTTCCACAGTACGGTTGTGTTGGTGTTAGTTCCTGTTGGAAAAAGTGTGCGTTTTTTCTCATTTTTTGGTGTAAACATGAGTAGTTATTTATGCACAAACGCCCTACAATTTTATCCCGGTATCTTACCGGGAAATACTTTAAATGCATTAAAATCTTGTCAAAAAAATATCACTATGGATGTCATTGCCAGAGATTCGGTCAATTTAAAAATGGACTCACCCAATAGTTTTTTTTGTATTCGAGATACAAAATTTGCCAAACTGCCTCGGGGAATTCATGAAAATGGACTCGCCCAAGTGTGCTTGAATTTGAGATATTATTATAATATTATATTATTATTACATTGGAAAGATGAAATAGGAAGCAGCTCCAATCAGAAGAGACGGCGCATTACGGATTAATTAACAAGTAATCAAATTTTGTTATGTGTTATTAAATGAAAGAAAAATGGTAGAAACTGTAGACAAGCTTTCTTGTGGCAGCACAGCTGTCTACTGTTTTGTTATTTTTGAAATTCTAGTAATATCAATGTTTTATAATAAAACTACTAAATAAATATAACATGATATTTTCACGGTCTTAAAGTTTACATGAATTAGCACAAGGACAATGATTGGGATTATATTAAGTATCGTACATATTAAATTACATAATATTACACCTAAATCATATTAGTTATACTTTATACTACGTTATTCCAAAAAATGGACTATTTATTTGCCAATAAATAGAATCACGCTTAATTTTATTTACCGATTCACTGGTTTCAGAATTCACTCCACGTGTTATGTATGGTTTATTTCACGTCGAAGAGAAAATGCGCAGTGAAAAGCGGAGCAATAAAGAATCACACATTTCAATTTGCTTCACACGGGGCACTTCGATAAATTCCTCGCAGCGCCGTCGGCAAAAAAAATGAAGGTTTCAATTTCATCTGTCTGCGGATATTCCGTTATTTTATTGTGTGACCAGACCTGCTCGTGCCTCTGTTTCCACTGGGACAAAACAACAAAACACGGGATTCAGTGTATAGGAAAAGCTTGGTAGTTATTTTAATCTGTATGTTTATTGCAATGCTAAAAGTAATATTGAAAATTTGTTTTCTTACTTATGTTTTTTTAAGTTATCATTTAAAGTGATTGCATATCTACACATTGCATCCGCATTTGTTTGTTTGGAAAGAGATTACTTGCAATTCACGACGATAATTTATTGTAAAAAAGGTTACATTCTGACAGACTGTATTTTAATGAATACGATCTAGTACAAATGTTCAAGGGTAAATTTATGTATTTATATTAGTTATTTGACATTGATTTTATTTTATTTTTTATTTCTGAAATGACGCTATATAAATAAGTAAAGAAATAACATAATTAAAAAGCTGTTACTTTTTAGTAAGTAAGACTGCAAGACTTTTTATTGAACACATCATTTAAATTTGATAATAATTATTGAACTGTTTCAATGGAGGTAAACTTGTTTCCGATTAAATGACTTAAAACTCATTTAACGTAGAATATACAAACATATTGTTTGTTTACCAACGTTCCACCACAAAGTAACCAATATTAGGATGAAAAAATGTATTGTATGCCTGAGGAGTTCTTAAAGACAGTAAAATTAGTTGTTAGATATGTACAAAAATGACGATGGTATGAGCTTTAATTACACTTTAATTTTCGGTACTATTCGGTATTAGCATCCACTAATTAATACGATACACCTCATTGGTATTAGGTTTGTAAATAGGAGTATTGAACAACCTTCAACGTAGATTGAGTACTGATTAAAAAGGGAATCCACAGGTTGTTATTTTAGTGTTTCAATAACTAATACCACAGTAACTGAACTTTTTGTCTTAAAGCTAATATATGGGATTTTTACAGCATTACTTTATTCATCTTTCTCAGCTTCATTTTCTATTTTAGGAATTTGTATGAAAACTCGATGAGATTGTAAAGGCGGAAAGTTATGAAGCAAATATCACGTTGTTAATAAGATTACCGTAATTCATTACGTGGAGGATAATGTTTAAGCATGTTAGATGATGAGTGGAGGGAGAACAACGTATGGTTAGGAGCTTTTTTATTTCGCAAATTTAACTTTATTGTTTACATTACGCGTTCCTAAAAGCAGCTTCCGCGTGATATACGAACTACGTACGTGTTCATTTAAAAATATTCAAATAAACTATTTTATTAAGAATTTAAAAAAATATATTTGAAAAGAATTAGTAAGGAAATCTTTGAGGTTAATTAAACAACAAAATTTTTGCGTATTACTTTTTTATGGATATAACTTGCTTTCACTTTTTTTACTAATGACAGAACCTATTTTACCTTCCGACGGATATCTTCGGGTATATAAACTATAAGATTTATAGGGTACCTATATACACCATATATTTAGCTCAAATTGTACTAGTCTGAAGTTGCTCGTCATAAGGTAAAACTGTAACAGTTATCAGATACCAGTCTGAAACTGGTATACACCATATATTTACCTCAAATTGTACCAGTCTGAAGTTGCTCGACATAAAGTGAAACTGGTTCAAAGTGGAAGAAATAAAGATTTTTCTATCCATTAAAAAGTCAAATTAAATTGGAATTCTACCATTAACCACTACATGTTTCAAAATTAGAAATAAAGGGAGATGTTGCTTCACATTCCATATTTCTATTATCGATTATATTTTACTAAATAGATTTATCATTTATGGTATTGCCATCCTAACTAAGGTTTTACAAATCGCAAGATTCAGGAAAAGTTTTACTGAAATAGGAAATTACCGATAATTCAGAATTAATTGTTTCAGCTATTAAGTCATTTTCCAGCAGTAAAGCTTTAAACAAATTCACCCCAACAATGGCCAAGGTAAAACAAGGCTACGTGAGTCAAAGTTTGACATTTAGCAGACATGCAAATCATTCGAAAGGTCTCAAACTTAAATACAAACAGCACAAATATTATTCAAATCGTTTTACGCATAATGAATAGATCACGGAGGCGTGCAAAAGCATTAATTATTTCACTAGAAAATGCAATTATTTCTTACTCCAGCTGAGTTATTAGAGAGACGAAGATTCAAATTAAATACTGTATATCTTTTAAAATTTTTGCAATATTGCATAATAAAAAGTGTTTGATGGGAATTTTCTTGAATAAACAAGTAAAGAATCATTAAAAATCCACGGTATGCCCCTAAATTACTCTAATTTTAAACCATCATCCAGAATCAACATGATATTGGAGACTGTAAGAACACATGTAATCAATATTTGATGTCTAATAAAACCTGAACTCGGATATTGTCGGCATAAAATGCAGGGAGATTCAATTTCACATTTAATATGTATTTCTACTGATTCTCGTATTGTAGTGCTCGGGGACACAGACAGGGTTTTTAAATCAGGCTGGCACTTTTTCAAAGGGCTTTTTTTTTCTTTTTCCATGGCAACCGAGATAAAATAATAATCTGCAGTCAATCACGTTCAGACGTTTTCCTTTAACATGCAATTTGAAATCATATCAAAAAAATATATCGTGGTGCAATACCAGGTTCAAATGATGGCCTATAATTGATTCTCTTGGAAGAACCACATTGGAAGCTTTAATTTACAAAAATCTATCCCCACATGTTTTATTTTGCTCTTAAGATAAAATACAACAATACTCGTATAAATTAATGCTCAGCGGCCCCAAAATATGTGTTGTCACCACCGCTGCCAGCGCGAGACCATGCGACAAATAAATCCTCGATAAATAATGAAAGCTCAAAGAATATAAATATAAAACAAAAATCTACTTCAAACATTTCTACATCAAATAGCTACCATCGTGTAGATTGCGAAATCAGAAAATCTCCAAGTACATTTAACCGCACTCGGAACAATGCGCCTCCACTTGCACATGCGGCCTTTGACAGAACCTCATTGTTTCAATTCTACAAAAGAACATCGGACGAGGAAACAAAGCTTTCAGTTTTTTTCAGCTCTTTTTCAGTTTTTTTTTGCTCTGCCATTCCTTGTTAGAGGGAATCTCTTGTTTCAGGAAAAATTAATTTATTAAATTTTTCAAGCAGAAGGGGTAATGAAAACAGGACCAATATATGCATAAAACGCTCTCCGTGTATTATTATGGTGCATATTTTTTGCAAGAATTAGGAAAATGCTGTCACTTTGAAAAGTTTTTTTTAACCAGTTTTAAGGTGTTGTTTAGTTAGATTATGAGAAAATCGAAGTCAAAATCAGAGAGTTTTATAACACCGATCTTTACAAACGCAAAAGTTATACTTAATATTTAAACTTAGATGTACTTTCATGGTATGGTTGTTCGGAACTGCGTCCGAAATACACCATAAAATAACGTCAAATATTTTTGTCCGAGTCAGATTTCCTAAAAATAAGAGAGGGAAGAACATCGCGAAAGAGTAAAAGGAGGGCAAGGCAGTACCTGGCTATTCAGATTTAGTTACCAAACAAAGCTATTTAACGTTATGTCAAGCAATTTTTAAATTTCTAATTTCTTCAAACCATATTAAATAGAGATCATGTTTCACTTTTTGCTTTCCCGCCAACGTAATACATGACATATTATATTTAATTAAAAGACAAATGACTTTGCTTGCATTACATTATTTTTATTACCATTTTATAAATAATTTTTTTGTCTCTTCAATAAATAAATAATGCCACCACAATGTGAAAACCTTCTGGATCTTCAAAAAATTAATATGTTAAATGTTTACATTCTTCATTTCAGATATGCACTTATAATATAAGCTGAAACAAAGAGAAAAAACAGTGCCGCGCTGCATAAAACTTAAGGATTTTAAAATTAAGCGGACACCTTGCTGCGCTGCGAGAGCTGACGGCGGAAACGGAAGCTACCTGAAAAAGCTTTCAAGATGGCGTCCTTCCGAACTGCGTGTTCAATTAGCGGATTAGCCAATACCAGATCACGGCTGGCTGTCGCCCTCGTGGCCACGTGGGTTGTCCTTATTAATGGTGAGTTTTCTTATTTCATTTATTTATTTTAGACAATGTTTACATGTACTTAAATAGTCATTAAAATTTATAGATGGATTTCAAAAATCCAGTTAAACAAGTGCCACGCACAAAAGTGCAGAGATACTAAATTGTTAGTCAACTTTTGAGAAATTCGGTGTAATTTTAAAGAAAAATCATTTAACAAGACAATCCGTAAAGACCGTAATTTCTGACCAAACATAAATTTTAAACAGACAAATATATTTTTTTAGAGATATATTTCATTTTATTTTTTTCTGACACAAAAAATGTCGTTTTATTTCATAAATGACCAAAGTACGCGTAAAATATTATTTAATTATGATTTCGAAAATAACCGAACCGTCCATACGTTCATGTTATGAACGAAGAAAATCAATAAATGAATACATTGAAATAGTTGTATTAATTACGGCACAACAATTCGTACATTAATAGAAAATTCGGTATAAAAATCGGTTTGGTGAGTTTGAGAAAATTTCAGGTCTCCGACCAATCGGAACATTAATCAGATTTCACCGGTTCTTACTTTGAAGTACCTGACCTAACAAAATTCAAATTTGGAAATTGATGATTTTATTTAAATATTCAAATTGTCGAACAGAATTAGTTTTAATCTGACTTTAAAATAACCTTTATCCAATTTAATAGCTATCCGTAGTCGTTTTTACGGTTTTTACGGTCTAGAACCATTTCAGCAATTTATTGTACAGCGACGTCTTCTTCTACAATTTCAATATTAAATATAATACGTGTTAAGAAGTTCAATTTAATTTAGTTCGCCAAGCTCGTTAATGTTGAAAACAAACTATAAAGTGCTATGCACTTAACTTGAAGAGTGCACTTACTTTTAAGAGCGGAACATCAAGAAAATTTGGTAGTGCAGAAATGAAGATAGAGAGAGAAGATCTAATGCGAATAATGTACCTTATGGCATACCGTTCGGACGTATTTTTACGAAAGATTTACAAAGTTCAGTGAAAAAACATTGGTATTTTTACAGTGGAATAACTTTTGAGTAAAACCTCAAATTGTAATATTTAATATTGAAGACAATATTAACCATCTGGGTTTTGAACCTAAGACCTCTGGCATGCCGCGTAATTACTTCCGTCATTTTTAACAGTGGCATATTTCGACTAAGAATTACCGAGATAATCTTCATCTCGACCGAATTCATAATAGCTCGACATGAATTAAATTTACATATTACATACAAGATTCAGTAGGGGACAGTGATGCATCGGCGGGTCAATACTTAAACACAAACAACGTTGTTAGGGAATTTGTAAAATAATCTATTTGTATTAGCTTACAGTTCATGGGTAAACATGCATATAAATGTTATTTTTGTACCAAAATAAAGAAATTTATACATGACACATAGGATAGGATATATGAAGAATTGGCATAGGCAAATATGAGATTTGCTAAAATTATAAAATAAAAATAAACTTTATAAGTCTATGTAGATACAGTAGACCATAAAATTCGTTATCGAAGAAATCAAACACTTTGTAGCTTGACATTATATAAATGAAGAAAAAAAACTTTATTTGATAATAAATTATTATAAGCAATAATTTATTATCTCTTGTACTATGCATAAGAATCTTGTCTTATAAACATTGGTTTATCATTAAAAAAAATTAAAATATTTACTGTTTATATTTCCATTGTCCTGAAGAAGGTTAAATGCAACCGAAACCGGTCGACCTATATACATGACTCAAATAAAGTGTTTTAAAACAAAGCTTAAAAAAATCGTTTACATAAAAAATCATTGACTAACCGATACTTTACTTCGGAGGTACACAAAAACAAACATAAGTCAATATTTGCATAAATCAATCATATTTACAAATCTTAAATGGACGACGGTGTTTAGGAAAATTAAAAATAGTACCAAACGTAGGTATTTTGGTTTTAGTCGAAAAATAAATTAATCATGCTTAGACACATGAATTCAATGCTTGATGTTAATTTTATAACGTTCTATCGCCGTTTATTGAATCGTAAAAACAATTTATTCGGGCACATCAAATTTGTTCGCAGCATCTGCAGGAGAGAGATAAGGGGTCCAGCAGGATCCCCGAGGCATTTGTCCCAAGCGGACAATTTTCCGAAACCATCAAATCAAAACCGAACGGAGCGAAATTGAACGGAAATTTTTATTGCACCATAACTCATTTGTAATCTAATCAAATGCTCACTCACGAAAGTGATATTGAATAGGTAGAAGTATTATTTATTTTAAGATTTTTCCAAAAAGGAATATTAGTGAAAATTTGTTTATAATATTCTCAAAGGTCAACAAACACCGAATCTGAATACTACAGGGTTTTCGAATAAGAGGTGTTATTTTGAATAGCCCGCTATTTCGGTAGATGTTACTTTTGAGCTGTCATTCTTTGACATTTGACAAGTAAAAACTACGCCATTAATAAAAATAGAACGACACACGCTTCAACAACGCATTGAAATTATTAAAATTCACTTGAGTGAACCAAATGCAAATCATCTTGAGTGATGAGGCCCATTTCCACCTCGGTGGCTTCGTCAACAAGCAAAATTGTCGCATATGGAGCTTGGAAAACCCAAGAGTTATTGTTGAAAAGCCTCTCTATCCTCAACGTGTGACTGTTTGGTGCGGTTTATGGTCCGGCGGAGTCATTGGACCTTACTTTTTCGAAAATGAGGCTGGAGCAACAGTTACGTTGGATGGATTGCGCTATCGAGAGATGATTAATGATTTTTTATGGCCGTAATTGGATGTTATTGATCTGGATAATGTTAACTTTCAACAAGACGGCGCTACGTGCCACACAAGCAACGAAACCATTGATCTTTTACGATTGAATATCAAAATAACACCTCTTATTGGAAAACCCTGTATATTAATATTCTTTATAACCGTAGTTCCAACAGTAGACTTCGCCTGATGTTGATTACAGCACTCATGACAGCACGTAATGCAAAGTGGTCCAGTGGTCCAGTGAGACAGGACTTCGCTACTCTCATAACAATACATAACGTATAATTTAATAGATCGTAAATGACCAAATATTGAAACGGTCAAACCCACGCCACTAGAGTCCAAAATATTGAAACGGTCTATTACTGAACGGATGAGCTCTGAAGTCATCGGACCCCATGCCACTAGAGTCCAAAATATTGAAACGGTCTATTACAGAACGGATGAAATCTGAAGTCATCGGACCCCATGCCACTAGAGTCCAAAATATTGAAACGGTCTATTACTGAACGGATGAGCTCTGACGTCATCGGAACCCATGCCACTAGAGTCCAAAATATTGAAACGGTCTATTACAGAACGGATGAACTCTGAAGTCATCGGACCCCATGCCACTAGAGTCCAAAATATTGAAACGGTCTATTACTGAACGGATGAACTCTGAAGTCATCGGACCCCATGCCACTAGAGTCCAAAATATTGAAACGGTCTATTACTGAACGGATGAGCTCTGACGTCATCGGAACCCATGCCACTAGAGTCAGAGATACTAGACGCAGACGCCACTTACAGCTTGAAAATTGGTGATTTCGCAGGTTTAAAAACTAAATGATTTGAACCATGAAAACAAAACAAGAAGTAAGGTTGCATTGTTATAAATACAGTTTAGTTCCTCATTCCGTTAGAGTGCTTCGATTGAATCGATTTTTTTATGGGAGAGAACGGAATTAATGTTACAAAATATTTATTATTGTTAAAAATCATAAACGCGCATAAAATTATTTGAGGCATTTTTATTATTTATGTCAATCCCTGGCGCTATCTTGGCGTTCTGGTCTGTTGGGGTTGGTTCGAGGTGGCTTGCATGTAGACATTGATCGACATAATAACATTCTTTGGGGCCTTTTATTATTTATGTCAATCCCTTACGCTATCTTGGCGTTCTGGTCTGTTGGGGTTGGTTCGGGGTGGCTTGCATGTAGACATTGATCGACATAATAACATTCTAGTATTCACATACAAATATAACAAGGTTTTAATCTATTAGAGATGATTACGAACACGCAGAAGTCTGAAATGAAAAAGGGAAAGTGTAAAAGAATAAAAGCAGATTTGGGAAACGAAGATTTTATTAGTTAGTGACTAGTAAATAAATAGTAAAATAACGAACTCTCGTTAGGACAAAGGCGTGGGAAGAAAAATATTTAGAAGGAATTCGGCTAACCAGATTTGGTCACCAATATCAGAATGATCAGCGGAAGGGTGAAACCGGAATTGTATTCAACTCGGGAACAATTCAATGATGATCACCTGTCGAGTTCGGGAAGAGTTTCGGATTCCGCTTTACCCTACTACAGTTAATACAGTTGGTTCGATGATAGATATAATAATCTCAGGTGAGCATAGGTTATTATAAAATCACCAATAATTCCATCAATTTCACAAAAACACGTCACAAATGCCAGCATTAAATTGAATTGAAAGATCAGCTGTTTAAAAAGATTTGAAAATTTAAAAGATTTGACGGTCAAAAAACTTAAAACAACAATGAATTTACTTATAAACACAAAGATTCATTTGAATCGCCAAATTAAAATAACAAAGAACGACTATTGTTATTTTAATTAAATTAATAAAATGGGTAGAAAACAATTTTCACGGTCTTGGGTTTGATCATGGCTGAACAAAAATGATTTCCTTCGTTCTTGAGATATCAGTTACCAACACCATGATGGCCTACGTGGTATGGCTTACCACGGCTTAAAACTGGGCGAGGGCAAAAAAGTGTTGCGTACCGTGTATTATACACTAACTGTACCTATCTATATAATGTAGGTAAAACACACGCGCATTCGAATGCAACTTTGTGTCAACACATGCAATCGGTGACAAACTTTCGGAGATTTAAGGTTTTGCCTTGCTCCTTGCTCCTTGCTCCTTGCACCTTGCTCTAGAATGTATCGCCCTGGTTTGTTATTCCAATTATTTTGTGGTTAACAAGCTTAAATATAAAGCGTGGTGTTTTCTCTTTCTATCACCGTTTAAATCATATTTTTTGCCATGACAGTGAGAGAGACACAACGATTTCTATTAGGTCATATGAGCTGTTCCCAAAAGCGAACAAATTCACTCAACGGATGATAGCTGTTTGTTCGCAAAACCAAATAATTCAGTCTGAGGGGATAAAAAATTCGATTACAAATGTTTAAAAAAATATAAACAGTATAGGTACGTGTCAGGGTAAATAAAACTTATCAAGAGTCGAACTATCGACCTCTTTAGTACACTCTGTGATGGGAACTTAATGCTAGATCAAAGGGAAAATGACCAAAATATGTAGGTACATCACAAACCGAACATAGCTAGAAATAGAGATTACTTATATTTTCAGAGAGCATACAAAGAGCTCAAAGACAGACGGCTCCACTCCAAATGATAGGCGGTAACTCACTGAGGGAGCGATTAGGACGAAAGGAGTTCGCTGCATGCGCTGTTGAGAGTGAAAAGCAATAGTCCTAGCGTCGCGTAGCCTTCGTGCTTATTTGTCCAAATGACCAATTAGCTCATTTTACAGGAGATGAGGTTTTCTTTCTTTACTTCAATGAAACATTATAATTGGTGTTAAAGATTAAGGTATTTTTGTAAAGGTAAAGGTTACATCAGCTTAAGTGACTAATTATAACGAATTATTATAAGCAATAATTACTCTCCCGAAATATCCATAAAAATTGAAAATATCTCCCGAGTAAAAATAAATGTCGCCGACGGGAATTGAACCCGCACCTTATGTATGGATATTTCAGGAGACTAATGACTTACTTTTTGTGCTATGCATAAAAAATCTAGTCTTATAAACATTAGTTTATTATTATTAAAAAAGACTAATTTTATAGTTTTTGATTGGAAATGGAGATTTAAAAATGTTCCCATTAGTCGCTTGGACAATTAATTTGCCGATTAATTTAAAATGTCAAAGCCCCACCGTAATGTGGACTAAGCTCAGTTACCTCGGCTGTGGAATTCAGAGAAATAGACAAACCGAATGAAAACCATGGTTACCTTTACTTGGGCTACTATCAAAGGAACGAAGTGAAATATTGGAGCTGGCACAAGCTTATGCCCTGAATGTTTGCGGGAACTATGCAAACCATCTCTGTAAAAAATAGAGAGAACAAAAAACAACAAATAACTTACCCACTATCGAAATAAGAGTCTTTGCTGAACAATCAAGTTTTTTTGTTATAATCCGATGCACGAAAAGATCACAGACATATCAATAGCCAATAGCTTAGATATCTCTAAGAGACAGTCGAAAAACTCCGATATTCTCCTGAGCTGTACCAATACGCGCTTAGTGAGACTTTTATTTATCCCCATCCGCCTTATCGAAAAGAAAATATTCGACTACACAGATTTTGTAAAACAACACGTTAAATATTATGAACAGAATTGTTATCCTTAAATAATATATTTTTAAGTTTTTTTGTAGGCAAAATGTAATTCCTTCATTTGACAAGCCATTTATCGAGTCTGATTACGTAGTATAGAAAATTATGTGCACAATCTACCTGTAATAATCTGAAATCTTAACATTATCTTAACCTGTAATAATCTTAAATCTTAAATCTTAACATTATCTTCAAATGTAATAATCTTAACATTATCATATCTAATGCGTTTTTATAAGACAGATATATTTTAGTGAAGTGAAAATTTCACATAGTAAGTAATTGACATCATTCTTAATTAATAATTTATTTTCAATAAATCGCGGGTCATTTAAACCAATTCTACCTATGTTTTTTGTTTCGTTACTTAAATACGTACGTCGTACGTATACTTAGTTAAACCAAAAATAAAATCTATTTTGAAAAATTTAAAATCAAAACAAAAATTTATAAAATGTTATTGTTCTGCTGCAAGAGTGACATATGAAGTAGAAATAACTATCGGACAGTGAATTTTGGCGTTGTGAATTTTGCATGCCTTTTTCGTCTGGATCTTTAGATGAACCTTTCTACCGTAATGTATAGTGTTTTGAAATATCAATTTATTTATCGAATAATAGAAATCCATTTATTTGCTGCATTTCCTTTAATGTTTAATGAGAAAAAATCGGGCGACGCTGAATAACTAACACCAGCGCATAAAATATATGTTTGAATTTGTTTGTAACACCTTTTCCTCTAGCCATTTGTATCTACTGTCTTTGACTTAAAACACAGGTTAATCCGCAAAACGTACGAGATTAAATAGTCCCGACAAATAGTCCTCGTGCCCAGCATTAGAGCCATGTTTATTACATTGTGGCGTTCATTGCGATCTGCTGGCGAGCAGGATATGATCTCTTCCTTTGGCTAGTCATGCAATATTGCCCCAGTGACCGCCAATTTCCAATTGCCACACACAATTGTGATAAGGCGCACTTTAGTGCGGAGGCAAACTTGCTCCTTAATGCGACTCGCTGCACCGATTCATCGGTCACTGAGCGGCACTCGGAAAGATTCAGAGATGGATTTACTAAGAAATTAATTAACATTTTACGTTTGGGCAGCTAACCCAAAAATTCAATCAGAAAAATCAATTCGCTTCGAGTGTTTCCCTTTCCTAAAATGTTATGGTATTGTTATCTTCTTTATTTTTTAATTGACTTTACACTGTAACGCTGTCCGAAACGTTGGTTAAAGAATGAGAACGGACACGGCATAATAACCCAAAAATAAATAACGATTATACTAAAAAGGCTTTTTTATGTGAATACTGCACAAGAACAACAACTGCTCCCAGCCGTCAGTGAGACTAAACACGGAGAAAAATGAGTACCTAATGCTGATTTATTAAAATAAATTTAAATCATTGGTAATCCTGTTGAAAACGGTACTGCAAGCCGCTTCCTGATAAAGTGTTAGTAAATTCATTATAATATCGGAACACCTGCGTTTGTCTTAAAAAGATGTCATGGCGAAATTTATTTATTTATTTCATTTAAACGCCCATAGGGCTTTTACATACAATGCAATTATGTTTTTTTAAATACAATAACAGTAAAGAGTTTACATAATATATAAGAATATACAGATTACATAAAATATAAGATTTAACAATGCATAGGTTAACAAAATATAGGTAACATGAAACAAGAGTTTACGAAACTTGGGTAACATGAAATTTAAGTAAATGAAATAAAAATATATGATCTGCCAATATCCTCCAAATCAATTGAATAAAAAAGGATGAAATTGTTGTTCAAATTAGCCTATAAACTATGTAACTCTAATTAACAATCTCTATTACACAAGATTAGGATAAGAATCGACAAAAAGTCTAATAGAAAAACATTTAGTTAAGTATTACAATAGTAAACCAAGTATCACAATATTAAGTCAAGTATCACAATATTAAACCAAGCATTATAATATTAAACTAAGTATTACAATATTAAGTTAAGTATTATAATATTAAACAAAGTACTATAATATTAAGTTAAGTACTACAATATTAAACTAAGTATTATAATATTTATTTATTTAAACGTATTTTGTAGAGTAGTAGAATTAGTTCGCACATACTTAAAGCTTACTAGGATACCTACCAATTCATTCGTTAATGGTCTACAATCCCGTTTTTAACAGGAATACGAATAATTTGAAGAGTTTATTAATAAATTATTTGGATCGGGAAGTTTTCTCCGTGTATGTTGTGAGGCTGAAGGTAATGGCGAGGGGGAGAAGATAGGGAAGGGGAAGTAGGAAAAGTAACTGGCTATTCAGATCTGGTCACCAAACATAGTCAGAGCCATTTCAGGCATCTTCCACTCTGGAACGTGCCGCAAGTACACTAGGAACGTGCCGCAAGTACACTATATATTATTTTTTAATGAATAAATTGTGGGTTAACATTTGAACCCGCGACCTTCGGATTGCTAGTCGAGACCACGGAGGCCTTCAAAAGCTTATCGGAACGTTTTTTTTCTATTTTTCTCTACTCATTTGTATTTTTCGTTGAAATTAAGTAAAACGAATGAATAAAAACACTATAGGTAATAGTAGTTATTGACAATGGCCTCTGCTATGTTTTAGTGATGCAGCATAAATTTTCACTAAACACTATAATAGTAGTTATTGACTGGGGAGTTATATGTTTTAGTGATGCATCATACATGTTAACTAAACACTATATTAGTAGGTAGTTATTGACGGTGGTTTCTGCTATGTTTTATTGATACTTCATACATGTTAACTAAACAATTGCCTGATAGTTATTTTGTACTCAAATCAGTGGTTTTGTCGTTGGCATATTTCAGTAGAGCAATTATTTTACTCAAAATCGAAAGGGTCTCTCATTTCAGGCCCATAAAACTGTAGATCCGCCTCTGCTTAGGCAACCGGATTGTCAAAGCAATGCAAATAAGATGTAATCAATCCCAATCTCCCATCACTTCGTCAGATCCTAGACTAATCAAAGCCTAGGAATAGTATTGGATACCGAAACAGGCAACATTTTCAATGAAGTAGGGATTACAAAATAAACACATAAATTTGTTCGAAATCACTTTATATACCACGAATAAAGTGGTTTCAAACAAATTTGTGTATCTATTGTAAGTAGCTGACGTATTCCCGGTGTTGTGCAGAGTCTTTTCTCTAATTTCTATAAATATAGTATGCATGTATTATATATATGTATAAACCTTACGGAAAAAAATCTCTGTGGTAAAAATGATAGTGAAAATCTTATCAATATCCGTAGCGTGGTTTAGAATAACTAAGCGCCCAAACGGACAGAAGCGGATGGCGCCTTTGCTTTATAGAGTTTAGATATTTATAGATTATGACAAGCCACAAGCAGATGCTTTTTCAAATACGAAACAGGGGTTGTTTGCAGGAAAGTATTACGAATTTAGAAAAGGTTAAGTTAGGTGAGATAGAATTGTGTTTGCAGAGAGCTGATTAAAATACTTTAATTTCACGACGTCTACACAGATGAATAGGTACTACAAAACGGTGCCAATATGTCAACATACACAAATTTGCAAAAAAAACTTTATTTCATGTAACAACGTTATCGCTTCAGGCGAATTGAAGAAAATATTGTAGGGAGAATATATGATGCAAGTGAGAATAGTAGAAGTCGTGGACGCCCGACGAATACAACACATGGCAAGATCAAGTAAACCAAATACTTGAGTTGGGTCATGTCAAGAGTCAAAATAACAGAAGGGTGTGTATGAGAAGATGTTTGAATGTGACGGAAACAAGGAGTATGTGCCAAGACAAAGTTGTTTTGCGGTCCATCTTCTCTGCTAACGCTTGCGGGAAACAAGGAGTATGTGCCAAGACAAAGTTGTTTTGCGGTCCATCTTCTCTGCTAACGCTTGCGGGAAACAAGGAGTATGTGCCAAGACAAAGTTGTTTTGCGGTCCATCTTCTCTGCTAACGCTTGCGGGAAACAAGGAGTATGTGCCAAGACAAAGTTGTTTTGCGGTCCATCTTCTCTGCTAACGCTTGCGGGAAACAAGGAGTATGTGCCAAGACAAAGTTGTTTTGCGGTCCATCTTCTCTGCTAACGCTTGCGGAAACGGCTGATGAGTTGGAATAACATTATTTTATTACCAGGTTGACATTACATTTTCAATTATTAGTAGGTTTCTAAATAAGGATTTTACGTCTAAAAAAATGAATTGACAGTTATGAGGAAGATCAAAAGAATCTTACGAGTATATCAGACAGATGGAAAGGGATTTCTCAACTACATTCAAATAACGCATAAGATGTTTTAATAATAAAAGCACTTCTTCAAAATTCGCAGCACTTCTTAGTGAATAATCACGTTCCGCTTGACAACCACTAGCCTAAACTCTTACACATAGAAAGAAGATGTCTTAGATTAAATTTACTTGAACAATAAGAAATCAATAAACGAATGAATGATCTTAAACTAACATGACATCAATTAATAAAGTAAGGAAAATTATATATTTCCCAGTATGATCACAAGACCTAAAAAATATAACACATTTAAATGGCAGTCACGTCACTAGAAACAATTAAGAAAAAATTATCAGGGGAAAATATATTTAGCCAAATACAAACGCCACAGATATCGGGGGAAAATATATTTAGCCAAATACAAACGCCACAGATATCAGGGGAAAATATATTTAGCCAAATACAAACGCCACAGATATCAGGGGAAAATATATTTAGCCAAATAGAAACGCCACAGAACAGACTCAGTAAATCGGTTTAACCGGTAATGAATCATATAAATAAGTCTTCTCAACTTGGCCTGAAAACAGTTTGGAAATGGCCTTGAACGCTGAAACTGTTACAATAATACAAACGAAAATTCTTGCAGAACTTAATAACAGTGTAATTTAATTTAATTAACATTCAATTATTAAAAAATTGAGTTCTACAAATTAAACAAAAAAATAATTAATATTTAATACCTTTATCAAACCGATATTATTACAAAATTGTGATAAATAACAATAACAACACATTTCATTTGCATTGATACAAAGGTAATAAAATAATGTAAAATCATCGTTTAGACTTTGAGTCCACCATTGTGTAGGTGTTCGTTCGCACAGAGAATTAATGAAGCCACAACAAAATGTATTTACGATGAATTCCAAAAAAATCCAAAAAACAATTTACGATTCTAAAAAATGCGAAACGGGAAAAATTATTTGAATAACTTTTTGCACGGGCAAAAAAGTAATAAAATAAAGTCGGTTTATTGTACAGATTCTTCGGCCCAGCTCTAAAATTGGGTAGTTACTGGAACCGCCCGTATTAATGAAGCCAAAAAAAAATTTATTCCCGAAATTACGATCTATTTATTCGTGAAAGAAAATAAAAGTTTTAACCTAAACAGAAAGCCATTAGAATTCGCTTTTCAGAAGTTAAACTTCGCTTCCGGGAAGTGGAAGAGTTCATTAAAACTTTTAAATTAGGCGGATGGAACTTTTGTCAAGGTGAATGAGACATTAAGCAAATACTTGCCTTTACAATGCGGTTGAAGGCCTCAGTACGAAAACTGCAAATGTCACTAATTGTTTTGTTTACAGGAGAAAGTAGACTAAAACTATTCAAATACTATCCCACTTAGGTTTAATTGGGATTTAAAGACATGCGTTCTTTAGTATTTTTTTATAAATAAATTTCATTGCCTTATGAAACTTTTTTAACAATCGCAATATCGAACGTTTTTGTGATATTAATACAGAGTTATAATTCATATGCAGCATTGCAAATTTTCAGAACTATGTAATTTTGTATCCATATTTTACTTAAAAGATGTTCCCCTTTAAAAGCTATGTTTGTGTATATGAGCAGGGAGTGTTATCAATTTTATTTCTACTATTGTTGTTTTTTAATACAATTAATTAATCAATGTGAAGTATTATAATTACAATTATTTAGGAATATGTAGTTATTATTTTCATAGAAAAAAATTAAAATCCTAGAAATTGTGAGGTGAAAGTTTTACTATATTGAATAGAATGGTTGAACTCGGTGTTCATTTAAAATAAATATTAACAAAACATTCGAGGAGGCTGGAAAACTTTAATTTAACAAAAATTATTTTTTCGTTAAAAAGTAAACATTTGCGGTTTTTATGCCAAGTTCTTCAGTTTGAAATACAGCACAACGGCGCCGTTAGCCCTTACCTGGATTAATTTAACCGGGAGTATTGTTTAGACTGGGAAGTTACTTTAAGCTCCGTGCTAGTTATGAAGGTTACATACCAACTTAATGATGGAGATAAACGCGGCTATGAGTTCTTCTCACTTAAATAATATTGTGGTGTAAATTATTTTCGCTCTCCCTACTAACAAGTTTCTAACACAACCCTTACAGGATAATTATTAGTATTTTACCTACGAAATTTAATTAAAATTGGAAGGAAGGTTGAAGGAGAATTTTTGTTTATTATCTATAGGGGAATTATAATGAAAGACACAAGTTGTTAAGGGTAATAATGATTCTCAAGAAACTTGCCAAACACCTGCATGGCAAGGGGAATTAATTTACACAGAACGGGTATTTTCGGTAACGACTAGACGGCCTTTTTCATATTAAACGGCGATGCACTACGTCGTGTAATATTTTAAATTGAGCCGTTATCAATAACAACCCTTACGTAGATGGCGATAAGGTTTGAATTCCCGCTTAACACCATCCGCCTGTTTTGATTTATGCAAGAAAAAAACATGGCCAAAAAGTGCCTTTTATTTTATTTTGGGGATGTTTAGGCATAAATATTTTTTTTTTCGATCATTTTATAAATAACTTAATTTCCCACATTATACAATAAAATTATAACCGAAAATGGGTTCGTAAGTAAGAGATTTTGAACTTTAAAGCAGTTTTCATAGGCTTTACATTATTTTTTTCTGGGTTTATAAAAAGACTTATCTAAAAAATACCCGATTATTTCAAAGGCCAAGATGTATTCTACTCGCAGTATTTAATTAAAGCATCTGAAAAATTTCTAGGCGACCAAATTTTCAAACCAAAAACACATGATATTGAATTACTACGTACGCCTTAATTACTACGTATGGCATCGCCTTAATTACTACGCATGGCATCGCCTTAATTACTACGCATGGCATCGCCTTAATTACTACGTATGGCATCGCCTTAATTACTACGTATGGCATCGCCTTAATTACTACGTATGGCATCGCCTTAATTACTACGTATGGCATCGCCTTAATTACTACGTATGGCATCGCCTTAATTACTACGTATGGCATCGCCTTAATTACTACGTATGGCATCGCCTTAATTACTACGTATGGCATCGCCTTAATTACTACGTATGGCATCGCCTTAATTACTACGTATGGCATCGCCTTAATTACTACGTATGGCATCGCCTTAATTACTACGTATGGCATCGCCTTAATTACTACGTATGGCATCGCCTTAATTACTACGTATGGCATCGCCTTAATTACTACGTATGGCATCGCCTTAATTACTACGTATGGCATCGCCTTAATTACTACGTATGGCATCGCCTTAATTACTACGTATGGCATCGCCTTAATTACTACGTATGGCATCGCCTTAATTACTACGTATGGCATCGCCTTAATTACTACGTATGGCATCGCCTTAATTACTACGTATGGCATCGCCTTAATTACTACGTATGGCATCGCCTTAATTACTACGTATGGCATCGCCTTAATTTTGGATTTGAGGCCAAAATAGTTTACCAAACTGATTTTTTAAATCAAAAGGTGTAGAAAACATTTAGTATGGATGTAAGCTATTTTATTAATTTGTATTTTAAGTTATAAAATATAGGCCATTAATGAATTCGATTTTTCATGATTTTAGAGACAACTTTGGCAATAATTGTATGTATTTATACGTAGAATTAATAAATCTTCATTTGAAAACAGAAGAAACTTAAACGCCTTGTAATTGATCGGCGGATTTTGCCAGAAAGACCGCTTCCTCCGGGTTGGTCGGCCGCGTGCATTAAGAATACGGGTAAAGTTTACAACGCCGCACTACGTGGACTCACACGAAGGTACAAAATATTCTTGTTTTTCTTTCTAACTATTATAAATATTTTGATTTCATACTGACGCGTATGGGAATGGCCTTACTGTAACAAAACTGGGGTAAGAATTACATCACGCGTCCGCTGTCAGATTTCAAAAATTTAAAACTGAAAACTATTTTAACCATGAAAACGATATTTATAAAAAATACTAGTGTGGACATATTTAAGGTTTTTTTAATGGCTAGAATCCCTTGTCGTATGTTGTGATGTTGAAAAGAGCGGAGAGGGGAAAGAGATTGGGTAGAGAAAGGTTGGGAAGACAATGGTCACCAAATAACCAGGACGTTATTCATTATGATTAGCACTCTATTTGACTACTTTTAGTTTTGGCTGCACAGCGGTGGACTGATGTAATGTAACGTAGCGACGTTACATTACATCAGTCCATGTAACTACATGTGGTACGTTTAACTCATTCATGAACCTCTCTGAGTAAATGAATAAGCAAAACTCACTGTATTTGTGCAGAAGAGGGGTACTTATCGCACTAGTGCTACATGTATAATATTGTATGGAAACCGTGACCTTTAACTAACTCTTACCGAGACCAATAAGGGACCTCTACAACAACTGTCACCATTTGTCCATTACATAATACAACACCGGTAAAGGTTGAATGCAAGTCATTATGACTAATATCTAGCACTCTATTTGACTACTTTTAGCTTTGGCTGCACCGCTACGTTACATTACATCAGTCCATGTAGTTACATGTGGTACGTTTAACTCATTCATGAACCTCTCTGAGTAAATGAATAAGCAAAGCTCACTGTATTTGTCCAGAAGAGGGGTACTTATCGCACTAGTGCTACATGTATAATATTGTGTGGAAACCGTGACCTTTAACTAACTCTTACCGAGACCAATAAGGGACCTCTACAACAACTGTCACCATTTGTCCATTACATAATACAACACCGGTAAAGGTTGAATGCAAGTCATTATGATTTATTCAATATTCACAAATTTCAGACACCAATTCAATAAACGTGCCAAATTTATAGCCTTTCACTATTTTATGCATAAATATGCCTACATACCTAGTAAAAGATTCAGCCAACAAACTTACTAATTTCAGTTGACTGTAATTTATTTATTCATGCGTGAATTTATCACGTTCAATAAACTCAAATTTATTTCAGTGTAATTTTTAAAAAGCGATAAAGTAGGTACCTACCAATAATCAGATAATTATTTTATTTTAATGTATTCATGAATAATTGTACTTATGTTTTAAATATTATTTATTTTACACATTCTTATTATATTATATGAAAAATATAACAACCGTCCGTAAAACTAATACACTTTACAATAATAAAATTACAACGATGGAAAATGTTTAATGTGGAATTATAAAAAAAAAAAAAAAAACTTTTTCTCCTCAGGGCCAGTGTCATCTTTGAGGATGCTGTATGGAAGGTCTTGAAGAAAGGGAAAGGGTGAATGTGTCCAGGAGAGACGATATTGGATCCAGCCCTGCCACTGCGGAGCAGTTGGTGGCCAGACTCATCATACATAATAATCTACTAATTTACCACAAAAATTACCTAAATATCGTCTCATCTAACGTGTAGTGTAATTTTAATAACCTTGTGAGATATTTTTTAAAACAAAACCACTTTCAACAATGTAGGTATGTAAACACAACAAAACTATAAACTTTAAAAAGCCATTAACTATAAACATGAAATTTATTAATATTTAAAAGGTTATCATTTTTTCATAAATATAACAAATTTATTACGCTTTATTTTAAAATAATCAGTGTGATAAAGAAACAATTATAATTTTGTTGAAAAACTGAAGCTTGCATTTTTAAACTAACAAGAAATAAATAATCATCCATAGGAAATATGTTTATGAAAAATTTAATTTAAATACAATTTAACTTTTTTTCGTGTAAAAATAGTAAAAAATGGTATTGGAAAACACAAGCAATCAGCAAGTGTTTTCCATGAAGGTATTCGGACATAAGCTACTTTCTAAAGAATCAATGGCCTGATTTTTCTATTCAGCCTAAAAGGTATGAATTTCCGATCAAAAAATCCTGGGATCAGGGCGATACTAAAAAGCAATAAAAGGAAAAGGTAATACTACATATATCGTAGTATATTATATTCTAATGTTATACCACAGAAGATCGCTTACTGAAAATATTACGTTCAGCTTCCCTAATTGGGTATTTAGATTATTCACTTTTTAAAAGGAGAAAACACAGACAGTAATTACCAAAACAACATTATAATATTAACTGAAGAATTAACACGACCAGCAGATAACTAAACATTTAGAACAAAAAAATAAGAAGAATTTAAAGTTAGAAAAAATAAATTTCAAAGTTGTGTTCAAAACACAGAAAAACGAGAAAAATTGCATATTGTTTAAAGAAGTACCAATAGATAAATAAAAATTTACAAACATTTTTTGTAATAAAATTAAAGGTAGAAAAATCATTTTAAATAGTGTTACACAAAAAAAATTAAACGAGAAAAAGGGTACAAAGAGAAATGCGGAGAAGAACAATGTTTAAACGTACGTTTATTAAAAGTACTGCATGTATCAAAATGCTATGGAAGCCTTTAGAGTTTGATTGTGATAAAATAGTTTGCACTGAATAATATCACTTAATACGGCTAAAATCATTTAGAGCAACAATTTTTCTATTCCTTATAGTTATCTCTCACCAGTGAGTTTATCTACCACTCCAGAACAAGTGAAGATATGTCAAGTGTTTGTTTTTATTTCATTTGCACGTGAAATAACCAAAATACAGGTTCCGAACTATAGGACTTAAGATAAGAAACTTACCTCTGCGGCACAGAGGTCTTCATTAATGTAATTACAAAAGTAATAAAGGTAATTTAGAACATAACTCTGTGTATTAATTGTACTGAGTGTAATCAGCCCTGGTATGTGTAATGGCGGTGTGTTCTGAAGGGTAATTTTATATAAGCAATTTCACAATGCAAGTTATAAATCGTCCACGTCGCGCAAACCCACCCACCGCCCACCGGTCGCCTTGCCGGGGACAAATGCACTGAAAAGAAAATCCCTAGCACACTTCTATTTTTACCGAAGACGTTTTAACTCCTGGGCCAATATGCCAATTAAATTGATTATCTAATCAAAATACAATTTAGATTTTTTAAATGTTTTATCAATTTCATCAGAAGTAGGAAAAACATATCGACCTTAGTTACTTACACAGACACGCCCACAACAAATTTATATTGGTTAGTAGAGATTAACCAATGTAAGTGTGTTTATAGAATTGTGTTTTGGACGTGCCCGTGTGCCTGAAATACGCTTTACCCTTACTTCTGGTGAAAATAATTCTTTCACTGATAATCAATGACATCGGTCTGTATGTGGCATAGGAGTCGAGAGGTATTAAGTAATTGAGGGTTTCAGTTTTCTATCTAGGGATTGTGTATTCAGTGACTTTAGTCATCCTTGACAACTACTATTGCGTTATGAAAGCCGAAGATAAATCAAACTACGGTAGTAATTCGGTTTCTTGGAAGAATTATTTATCACCTCTTCGAAGACAATTGCATTATTAATTTGGTAATACATTTGCGGTAGGTAATTGATTTACGGTTTGTGTAGTTGTTTAGGTTATAAATATTAGCGGTATTCCGTCTTATGGGATTTGTTAAATCTGATAAACGGTTGTTTTGCCAATTACTGTAATTATTGAAAGAGATCCCAAATCAAAACCCAGAAGCAATGTTAAGGTTAAACGCGACGCTCGTTATATTCTAAGTGTTCATAGATGGCGTTAATTCATTTATTTTATTATAATACGTTTTTGCAAGGTATTGCTTTACAATATTATGACAAATTATTTTTTTGCGCCCGTATGCACGAAACATGAATATGAATAAATAGGTTTAAAACTCAATTCTTTCAGGAAAGGCATACAAATACAATATTGTACCGATGATTCAATCCAATATTGTATTTGTATGCCTTTCTTTAAAGAATTGAGTTTTTTTAATGCTACTCTAAATGGTTTTAGCCGTATTAAGTGATTTTATTCAGTGTGAATTATTTTATCATAAGCAAACTCTAAAGAATTCCGTAGTATTTTTAACGAAATTCTCTGAATATTAATTTAGCAAGTTTATATGAAGGTAAATAAATTTTACATATTTTCGAAATGTATTTTCAAATTTGATGAATTGTTCGAATTCTGTGAATCAAACCAGTCCAAGTCTTTGCTCAATTAGATTGGCAAAATGGAATTGAAGTAGACCTACGTACATAATATGATATTATATACCTAGATTTTCAGAGTTAGAGAGTTTAATTGATTTATTACTATATTTATCCGTAGATATAAAATGACCTTAGCACATCAAACGAGGCACTTTATGTCTTGTGACATAAATACATCACCTTTACCGATTTCTAAATAAACCTTCCGTACGAAATGAATATTCGCGAACCGTATATTTTAATGGCCTCTAAAATTGTTTTCACTCGCGTAACGACATGATTATTGCTCCTGTATTGCTGTTTATCTACCATAATTGGAACGGCGATCTGTAGGCCTGGAAAAATGGTGAATTATAGATATTACTTTTTATTTATAAAAAAGAGCTCCAACCCAACATATTACTTGTGAAATATATTTATTTTTATTTTACAACACCTTTTTTTAATAGTTTAAATTTCGGGTAAAACCGAATAATACAGATTTTTGATGTGAATATCGTACAAGAGTTTTAACTATCTAGAGCCAGTGAGACTATGGCATTCCCAGTTGGAGTATATTGTACGGAAGGGAATTGTAACTGGAAGAGTGGGTATCTTATATCATATCATATCATATCTCGCCAGTAAGCTCGCCTAAAACAAATGGTGGTCACCAGGGCTATACTGAGAAAATCTACTATTCTCACGCTAGTATCATATTGTAGTGTATACGATAGACGGTGATGATCTATAAAAGGTGTTCGAATGGGTAGTTATTTCACGCTCTCTTTGTTATTCGGCTTCCGCAACACAATAAACGGTAATAGGTATTCTCTCTTTGAATTATATCACATTGGCGCAGCCGGTAATGAAGATAAATCTTGATGTATCACATTTTATTAGCCAGTAAAAACAATTTCATGTGTCAAATAACATGATGATTGCTTCGTTACCACTGATTACCTTATCGTATCGTAACAATAAAAATGCCAGTCATTCTGACAGAAAGTATACCTACAAAGTACAAATGTCTTTGGGCGAATGGCTAATAAATTCGGCTTGTTGTAACGTCGGGAGAGGGGACAATTTGAGCCGGCACTTTCATATTTCATCCGGGAACCGACGCTACCATTCCGTAGGTAATACGTGTACTTGGAACCTTCTATTGACGTCCTGCTACGTAGAGACCTCACAGCTAAGTCGCTACCTCCTGGTAGATGCTAGATACCTCGTCGCTACATAAGTACGAGGCGCACATTTGCATTTTAAATTTCGAGACCTTACAAAAGGCGGTTTTGCATATGGGTCACTCCGGCGGGAAAACCTTTGAGAAAGTTTTCCTCCTAAGCAGTCATGTTTAATGCTTCAACCTAAGTGTTTGAGAATTCAATTTCCGCTTTGAATATTTAGCCAGAAATCTGCGAGTATTGTCTGCGTGGCTGGGCAAAGGTCAAAGGACAAAGTGGAGATGCATGACAAAAATACAAATATTTGCAATTAAAGAATATCATTTCGAATTTAGTGTGTTACTACTTAACGTATTTCTTATTATATTCAGCAAATGTATTGAATTTATGCAGCCGTTCTTAAAATAGTTGGTGGTATAATTCTCGATTGGCTCGATTCCTGAGATTCCTGTGAAAGAACAAAAAAAATCACTCATGTTTATTTTTAATTTTTAATTTCAGCTTGTAAAATCCTACAATTATAAATATCCTATGATTTTTAGATAGTTTTGAACGGGCGGGATCAATAATTATCTGCACGCTAAGTTCTATAGCATAGTTTGTAGATACAACTGAACAAAACTATCTAAAAACCATGGAATATTTATAATTGTAGGATTTTACAATTATAAATATCCCACGGTTTTTAGATAGTTTTGGACGGGCGGGATCAATAATTTATCTGCACGCTAAGTTCTATAGCATAGTTTGTAGATACAACCGAACAAAACTATCTAAAAACCATGGGATATTTATAATTGTAGGATTTTAGAATTATAAATAACCCACGGTTTTTAGATAGTTTTGGACGGGCGGGATCAATAATTTATCTGCACGCTAAGTTCTATAGCATAGTTTGTAGATACAACCGAACAAAACTATTAAAAACCATGGGATATTTATAATTGTAGGATTTTAGAATTATAAATAACCCACGGTTTTTAGATAGTTTTGGACGGGCGGGATCAATAATTTATCTGCACGCTAAGTTCTATAGCATAGTTTGTAGATACAACCGAACAAAACTATCTAAAAACCATGGGATATTTATAGTTGTAGGATTTTACAATTATAAATATTTCATGGTTTTTAAATAGTTTTGGACGGGCGGGATCAATAATTATCTGCACGCTTAGTTCTATAGCATAGTTTGTAGATACAACCGAACAAAACTATCTAAAAACCATGGGATATTTATAATTGTAGGATTTTACAATTATAAATATCCCATGGTTTTTAGATAGTTTTGGACGGGCGAGATCAATAATTTATCTGCACGCTAAGTTCTATAGCATAGTTTGTAGATACAACCGAACAAAACTATCTAAAAACCATGGGATATTTATAGTTGTAGGATTTTACAATTATAAATATTTCATGGTTTTTAAATAGTTTTGGACGGGCGGGATCAATAATTTATCTGCACGCTAAGTTCTATAGCATAGTTTGTAGATACAACCGAACAAAACTATTAAAAACCATGGGATATTTATAATTGTAGGATTTTAGAATTATAAATAACCCACGGTTTTTAGATAGTTTTGGACGGGCGGGATCAATAATTTATCTGCACGCTAAGTTCTATAGCATAGTTTGTAGATACAACCGAACAAAACTATCTAAAAACCATGGGATATTTATAGTTGTAGGATTTTACAATTATAAATATTTCATGGTTTTTAAATAGTTTTGGACGGGCGGGATCAATAATTATCTGCACGCTTAGTTCTATAGCATAGTTTGTAGATACAACCGAACAAAACTATCTAAAAACCATGGGATATTTATAATTGTAGGATTTTACAATTATAAATATCCCATGGTTTTTAGATAGTTTTGGACGGGCGAGATCAATAATTTATCTGCACGCTAAGTTCTATAGCATAGTTTGTAGATACAACCGAACAAAACTATCTAAAAACCATGGGATATTTATAATTGTAGGATTTTACAATTATAAATATCCCATGGTTTTTAAATAGTTTTGGACGGGCGGGATCAATAATTATCTGCACGCTTAGTTCTATTGCATAGTTTGTAGATACAACCGAACAAAACTATCTAAAAACCATGGGATATTTATAATTGTAGGATTTTACAATTATAAATATCCCATGGTTTTTAGATAGTTTTGGACGGGCGAGATCAATAATTTATCTGCACGCTAAGTTCTATAGCATAGTTTGTAGATACAACCGAACAAAAATAATTATTAATTTTTTTTTGGGTTCAAAATTACACTGTGACGGAAATAAAACTTATTCCACAAAATGCCAAAATGCACAAATACTCAAATAGAATTAATTAATGATATTTGGAATTTTAGTATCATCTAAAACACTTTGGTTGGGGAAAAGAAACAAAGATCACCCACAGCTTAAATAGGTTGACCACCTAAAGAGTCCCAGTTCTGTTGGCTGGAATGTAATTTAATGTAAAAAAATTAAATTGAATTTTGATGTAAAAGATTGAAATCATTTAAACTCCTTTACTAAATTTGCTTGGAAATGAATATAAATTTCATGTTAATATGGAGATACAAATATGAACATGAATAATAAGTGCTCATGTATAAAATAAATTACTGTGACATTTTTGATATCACAAAAGAAGAGAAAAAATTAAATTTCACAACATACAATTCAGCTATTTTATTATTAAATATTAAACATGTCAAAGTAGGGCAAATTGCGTCGAACAATACAGGTTTTTGAATAATAAAATGCTGTAAAGTACTCATAAACACAATCCTCCAGTTAGAACATTCTTGAACTAGAGTAAGTATGTTTCAGACGTTAGAATAATTACTTGCCTAGCGAAAGATTGAACAATTTCAGCGTTATTTTAAAAAATACGTACTGAGCTTAATCTCTTTAAAATAAAGCCAGTTTTCGCGAGAACATTAACTCCAGACGTAACAAAACGATGCCCATTAACGTTTCGCGTATTTTCAAACGAAAATCTACAAGCAAGACTTACTGTACATTATGCATTATAGAATAGTCTGCTACGGCTTTCGACTTAAACTTTCCCGACAAGAGTCTCGACAAGTCGCCGGGAAGTTTAAGGGAATTAATAGATTTAACCTGGAAGATTGATTTAACTTCCCAGTTCAAAGCAAACAGGTTAAATAACTTATCTAGTTCCGCCGGAATTTGCAGACATTCACTTGTTGGGTGTGTGTCAATCCGCGAGCAAGAATCTTAAGAGAGTAAAGTCATTAGTGGGAAACTTCTCGGAAACAAAAGTCCAACTTAATGTTTTGGCAGAGCTGATCAAGATATCAAACCAGCCCTCTTCGTGCTAATTATGTTAGCTACCACACACACAAGTCTTTATAATAGAACATCGTCCATGGTAATGCCTACATCATCTAAGAATACGATGGAAGCGAGGATGTGTCAGAACAGATAAACAGCGTTTTTAGGCAATTTATTAAAGTTTTTAATACCATATAGACCGCACTAATTTCTCAGTAATCCAGAAAGCCGAACATTGTTGATTGAATAGCCAAAAAATACTTAATATACATACAATATACTAATATTTTTTTAAGTTAAATCGAATGTTTGGTAATTATTAAAATTTATATATTTTAGCCATTTTCAGGATTTTATTCATGGCATCCTGTGTATACGAGTATATGTTAGACAAACTGAGAAGAATTATTATTTTTCTTTCTTTCGGAGGTTTATAATACAGAATATTAAAACAAAAATTAAAACTTGTATATACAAATTATGTATTTCCGTCTGACAGAAAAAAAAACTTTTATAATATGGACACCGGGTCAAAACTAACAATATTACGGAGGGTTCATAGTTTGATCGCGGTCCCCGGCTTACAATTATACTTTTAACCAGAAATGAGTACGATTGTAAATTATTAAGTTTTTTCGGAATAAATTTATTGAGTAAAACCTCAAATTGTAAATACTCACATTTCAATGAGCAATAGACAATAAGTATTGAATATATCCAATTGTTTTCAAAGTCGGAGAGAATTTCCAATCACAAATAGTTTTATTGAATAGAAGCTTCCAACCATTGTGCGGGCCTTTAATTAAAACTGAATAAAGTCGTAAAATATCACGTCGAATATGAGTGCTTCCTACAAAGTGAATTTTCATGGTGGATTTATTGTGACGAAATTGCCGCGACAGAAGGAAGACCGCAGCGTCACTCGGGGAAATACCTTTGTCATTCTAATTCACTCAAAGCCACATTACACTTTATAAAGAATAATTGAATTTAACGACGTGATTACTTCCTGGGAATACAATCTAGACATTTTCAATTCGATTACTAAATCCTTTTCCATTATTTAGAGACCTCTAAACGAAAATCCCTTGATATTAATTTAGCAAGTTTATATACCAATGAGGGTAAATAAATTTTATATATTTTCGAAATGTATTGTAATTGTAAATGTATTGTATGTAATATATTTTAGACTTTTAACGATGTATTATTACCTACCAATGTATGATTACCTATCAATTCAACTTACTTAGGGAAATTGCCAATATTGCCCATTTCTGCTTGCCTGATTACACAAATAATAACGAGTACCTACAAATAAGAAGTAAATTCAAAAGTATGAACAAATAACCATTTGAAAATATAATGCAATTCTGATATTGTATGACCAAATCAAATTCTCAAGCTTCAGACATGTAGCATGACTAAATCCTATTCTCAAGCATTCTAAATGAAATATTTGAAAATTGTTAAAATAAAACGATTAAATTTGTACCTGTTTTAAAATACTAATCATTTTTATAACATGAAAAGCATATAATATCTATGAATTTATTCCACACTTTATTCAAAAAATTTAAACGTTATGTACAATTTTCATTTTCAAATTTTAGAAAATACAAGATAGAATTTTGCACGTATATGATATTTTAACTAATAATTTAATATTTTTGAAATAATGCATATTATTTTGTAAGAATGTCGATTTCATACTGTTTATCATGTTGATCTATCGTTGAAATAATAATAAAAATGAATTTTTTTAAAGTGAGAAATAACGTTGTTTTGTTCAGACCGAGAGCCTAGAGAAAACAAATGACTTATAAATCCTTCGTTCGCATATCACACAAGTCACACCCAAAATATGCAACATATCCTACTAAATCCTCCGTTCGCAAATCACACAAGTCACACCCAACACATGCGACATATCCTGCTAAATCCTCCGTTCGCATATCACACAAGTCACATCCAACACATGCGACATATGAATGAGAGACACGTTTTACATTACACAACAAAGAAGACGAAGTAACGTAACCTAGTATTAATCTGTTAGGTATAAATTCCGTGAGAGAATCTTGCCTAATTCGGTGTTACAATTACTTATTGTTCAATTCGCAATATTAATTAATTAATATTGCGAATTTCACTTGTATTTGAATATTTATTAACGGCAACGGAAACGAGCTCGGCATCTGTTTTTCCTCCTTATATAATTTAAAGATATACGATTAAGGCGAGTAAACGAAACGCGACGGACACGTGCAGAAAGACAGATGAAGTTGGTTTTTTGCGTAAGTCAGCATGTGAAACAAGATCGGCATCTGTTTTTCCTCCTTCATATATAATTTGGACCTCTTCAAGACCCGTATTAATAAATCCCTTCCTACAGCCCCTATCTGAACCCGCCTCACAACTCTGCCCAACTGGATGTCAATACAGTTCCCCGTATTTACACTGTGCACTGTCTGCATCGGTCGCTCTCATGGGGTGAAACATAAAAAAATAAAATTTTAAATAGTAGGTACCTAAACTTAGGTGCATTATCGAAGCGAGGGGTTTTAGATATTGATTTTAAAATATATATTGTTTACAAAATGTTACCTGAAATATCATAGTTCACATCGTAATGAAGGTAGATCCAAGTGAATTGATCTATCCAGTGAAGGGATGATGGTACAATTCAGCCCACAGGTCTGGCAGCCGGAGTTGTCAGTAATTGGTTTCACGTCCCGCAAATATCAAATTTAATCAAGCACGACAGATGAAACTTAATTCCACTAGAAGGCTCTACTCGGGGGGAACGCCCTGAGCACTGTACCACTCGACACAGCCTCTATCTAGCCTACAAATCTAACTCCGGAAGATTCGGATTTTTTTAAATCCGAATTTCCGGTTTATTCACACAGAATCCAAATTGTCAAATACATAATCCAGATTTTAATTTTTCTATGCATAATTATTTAAAACTATTATTATATAAGTTATCTAAAAGGCTAAATATTTATATATTTAGATATTTCCAAGACTTTTATAAATCCGACGTCTCTAAATAAAGAACTGTGTGTTTTTATTGTTAGTTTGACAAGGTTCCTAAAATAAATTATCGTATTTCCTAAGATAGTGTACTTTAATTTGACCTTTTCTACATCTAATAGTGTTTTAATCGAGGAAATATAATCGGTCTGTTTTGTTTATACCATGCCGAAAGAATTTATTAAAAAAAATCGTAATAATTAAAAAAATCCGAATAATCCGGATATCCGGATTTTGAGCTTCAATGGTGGGGTAGTACCCCGCAGCCGAGATAAGTGGTATTTTATACAATTTAAAAAACACCTGACAAACGGAAGCGTAATTGGAAGGAATATGGAAGAAGATAGAAATTTTGGGGTGGTTTTCTCGTTGCGGGTAAGAAACGTTTTTGATATTGTTTGCGAATTCATTTTCAACCGAATGTTTTGTACTGTACACGAACTCTTTAAATAATATATTCCTCGCTACACCATAAACTGAATGACATGTATCGTAGAAAGACGACGGGTCTAAAGGTTGCCGCAATGGTTGCGCCGCTAAATCTTCTGGTGTGGAGCCCCAAAACCCTTGATTGCTCCGATTGATCCGTTTTAATAAACGGATTGCCATCTTTAGAGTACAGACGTCAGGTGGGAATGCTGTCTATGTTCAACCGGTATTCCAAAGGAGATGCTCCATTGATCTTCTTATGGAGGTCTTATTCAAGGCGACTAAATATAAAATCACGTCCACCGAGCCCGTTCACCGCCATCCCACACGGCGAGGGTTCACGTCCGCAGATTACAGCACACATAGGACAGAAAGTGCCCAGAGCATCCCCGGGGTCTTATTTTCAAATATATCCCTCAAAACTTTAAATTTGGTTTTAAGTGAAATTGTTTCAAAATTGAAAAACATCGAAAGTCTTTCTTGAAAATCTTTGTCTGTCTGGAGCCTACGAGTCGAAAGGTCGTATAACTTATCTATATAATCGATATAAATCACTCTTCTAACACTATTCCTTTTTTCTAATAGGATATCTAATAGTTGAGATAATCCTCGCGTCTCAATTTGATATCGCGAGTGGCCCGCTTTCTGAAACTGGACAATCCCGTTCAAAAGAGGACGTGCAGTCATGTTCTCTATATCACCTTTCTACTACAATCGCAAAAGAATGCATTTTTTCATTTAAAAAAAATAAATTTTAAATCGCACAGCAATAAAATATGTTTTAATTCGGCTGACAATCCGTTGCATTCCTCGCAGCTGTTTTCTTCGGCGAGCGAATAATCCGAGACACGGGTTAACAAACCCGCCACTTTTCTCAATTCCCACAAGAAAAGCTGTCGCATAAACCCGCCGAGTTGTGGGGTTTGAATCTCGACTAAGTGCGGTGGGAAGTCGGTAAACAATTTCCTTCACTAAAACATCCCCTGGCCGGGGACCTGTACGTGGTCCTAATGTCTATTATTGCCCGGGAGAGGAAAATTTCATCAACCCTTTTCACGTAAGCCGACGACATTCAGGAAATAAAGTATTGAAAACAGATCTGTTTGATTGGATGTGCCGGGATACGCTCAGAGATAATAAGAAAATAAAGGAAATTCATACATAAATCTACCTGTGGTCAAAAACACGCAAGATAACCGATACAAAATCTACACGTTTCGAAAACAACGTTCTCTTCATAGATTGGGTGCTCCCAATGTTGGTAGAGGTGAGAGCAGTGGGGTGCAAACCCAAATCGGCAGAAGAATTGATGAAGGAATGGAAGAGGTAGGAGTGAGGGGAGTTAATTGGGAAATTATATGGTCATTTGAGATAATGAAGTTATTTCATCACAAATCCAACCATTAAAAGAACAATTCTTCGAAGAAAATCATTATTATAGTTTACGTAAATCTCGGTTCATAATTTCACAATAATCAAAAAATAAGACAAGATGGCACGTTATGTGTTCCATTTTGTTCATTTGCACAGTAAGAAAAATTCGTTTTAGATTTTTATCACTCTTTAAATGTTTAACTTTATTGAAAAATTTCAGTGAGGAATAAGGAAATATGAAAATAATATTAATTTTCCAAAGAAGTCAAATCATGTAGGTACCAAAGACGGGTAGCAAAAGTAGTTGTACTCAGTGCTAAAACATTTATAATCATATTGTAGACTTGTACCGGGAAATGCTCAACTTGTTTGTTTACCTGTTTTATGTCTGGAGCAAAATGTATCCGCTTGAGATATATACATAAAGGCTTAAATTTAATATCATTTTTCAGGAATTTAACAGCAAGAAAAGAAAAATTTACTCAATATTACGAAATTGAAATATTAATGCTAATATTAGAATAAAAAATAGCACAATAAGAATGAATTCCTAAATGTGACGATTTTTCATAATAGTTGCATAGGTACTTTTCTTTTTCGTCTACATTAATTTTTACCACACGTTTGTGGTAAAACCACCTACGACCGAGTGAAAAATGTTAAGATTCGCAATGAAATGAGTGTAAGGAGAATATATGAGGTGAATGTGAATAGCGGAAGTAGTCGTGGCCGCCCTCGGAAATTTCGGCAAAATCAAATAAACCAAGTTTTTTTTTAAATTTTGTAATAATCAATAAAAATAAAAATGTATGTATCTTAAAATATTAAAATATAAATGTATATGGTTGGTTCCAGCTAGAAATATATGATAGTTTTGTGAATGTATATGGTTGGTTCCAGCTTGAAATATATGATAGTTTTGTGAATGTATATGGTTGGTTCCAGCTAGAAATATATGATAGTTTTGTGAATGTATATGGTTGGTTCCAGATTGAAATATATCATAGTTTTGGACGAGATAGGTGGCACTGATATCTGAAACTAAAAAAATACAATAAATTTAAAAATACATACGTACAACCACAAATGTTAACTCCCCTGTATTAAAGGCGGTCTCTAGTAGGACAACGTCTGCCTGGGCCCATTGCTATACATATATAGCATAATTGTATATATACATTACAATGAACAATATGATTTAAAAATTAGGGTTACAAAGATTTACTAAATTTACTTTTCAAATCTAAGCAGCGTGGAGCATCGCGTCAATGAGGAGATATCTCTAAAAAATCAATAAGATTTCTCTTTTGAATCTCTTTTCACTGACGCAAAATATGTCATTATCACGATAGATTTTGTTCGGAAGCAATACACATTCGATTTGAATACAAAATTATTTAGTCTAGTCACCTATTATATCATGAATTATTCTGTAATATAACATAATATGTAATAATATAATGCAAGGCACTGAACTAGAATGAATCATATCAAATTTCCTCCACATCAGAAGGGAATCATTAAGCATAAAAGTAAACCTGAGTAATAATTAAGCATAAAAGTAAACCTGAGTAATATTAATGCCTAAGTAATACTCCCAGAGTCCTTGCACGCTAAAACGGAATTCAGTATATCTTATATTGTAGAAGAGGCAAAAGGTAAAAACAATATTCAAATAGAGTAGGGAAGCCGGAACGTCCCCGAGGAAAAGTGGTCTTGGAAGGATGGACCCTCTTAAGCACCTTGTTATACCTATGTTAGTGTTCTGTGGAAAGAAAAGTCTTTAAGATCGTACCTGGTGCTGTCATCGAGCGGCTTTCCGGAAAACCTTTGTTTAAAATTTCCAGAAATCTGTTTATGAA